>NW_027415285.1:0-20644 GCF_964106895.1 Numenius arquata
CTACGGAACTCTACGGAACCTGACAGAAACACTGTGGCCCTTACAGGCCCTTGCGGGCACTTGCAGAACTCTGCAGGAACCCACGGAACTTTATGGAACCCTACCAGCCCCCTACGGAAGCCTCAAGACCCTTGCAGGCAGTTACGGAACCCTACAGGGCCCTAGGGAACTTTACCAGCCACTACGGAACTCTACGGGCCCCTACGGAACCCTGCAGAACCCTCCGGAACCTTACAGAATCCCACAGACTCCTACAGACTCCTGCGGGCACTTACTCAACCCCTAGAGGACCCTACGGAACACTGCCAGCCCCTATGGAAGGCCCTACAGAACACTACTGGCCCCTGCGGTACTCTACAGGCCTCTAAAGAACCTACGAAGCCCTACGGAGCCCTGTGGATCCTTACGGAACAGTACGGGCCCCTTCAGACCTCTGCGGGCGCTTATGGAAACCTACAGGACCCTATGGAACTGTACGAGACTCTACAGGCCCCTAGGGAACACCACAGGCCCCTACGGAACCGTACGAGACTCTACAGGCCCCTAGGGAACACCACAGGCCCCTACGGAACCCTACACAACCATGCGGAAACTTATGGCACCCTACAAGCTCCTACCAACCCCTGCGGGCACTTACACAACCCTACAGGTCCCTACGGAAATCTACGGGACTCCACGGGGCCCCTAGGGAAGCCTACAGATTTCGACGGAACCCTACGAGCCCCTCTGGAACCCTACAGAATACTCCAGGACCCGACAGCACTCTACAAGACCCTTAGCAACACAACGGAACCTCACTAAAACCCTATGGGCTCCTACAGAACACTGCAGGTGCCTACGGAACCCTACAGACCCCCTACGGAATACTACCAGCCGCTACGGAAACCTATGGCCCCTATGGAACTCTACGGGACCTAACAGAAACACTGTGGGCCCCTACAGGCCCTTGCGGGCACTTGCAGAACTCTGCAGGATCCCACGGAACTCTATGGAACCCTACCAGCCCCTATGGAAGCCTAAAGACCCTTGCAGGCAGTACGGAACGGTACAGGGCCCTAGGGAACTTTACCAGCCACTACGGAACTCTACGGGCCCCTACAGAACCCTGCAGAACCCTCCAGAACCTTACAGAATCCCACAGACTCCTACAGACTCCTGTGGGCACTTACTCAACCCTAGAGGACCCTACGGAACACTGCCAGCCCCTATGGAAGGAACCCTATGGGGCCCTACAGAACACTACTGGCTCCTGCTGGTACTCTACAGGCCTATAGGGAACCTACGAAGCTCTACGGAGCCCTATGGATCCTTATGGAAACAGTACGGGCCCCTTCAGACCTCTGCGGGGCGCTTATGGAAACCTACAGGGACCCTATGGAACTGTACGAGACTCTAGAGGCCCCTAGGGAACACCACAGGCCCCTACGGAACCCTACACAACCATGCGGAAACTTATGGCACCCTACAAGCTCCTACCAACCCCTGCGGGCACTTACACAAACCCTACAGGCCCCTACGGAAATCTACGGGACTCCGAGGGCCCCCTAGGGAAGCCTACAGATTTTTGACGGAACCCTACGAGCCCCTCTGGAACCCTACAGAATACTCCAGGACCCGACAGCACTCTACAAGACCCTTAGCAACACAACGGAACCTCTCGAAAACCCTATGGGCTCCTACAGAACACTGCAGGTGCCTACGGAACCCTACAGACCCCTACGGAATACTACCAGCCGCTACGGAAACCTATGGCCCCTACGGAACTCTACGGAACCTGACAGAAACACTGTGCGCCCCCTACAGGCCCTTGCGGGCACTTGCAGAACTCTGCAGGAACCCATGGAACTTTATGGAACCCTACCAGCCCACTGCGGAAGCCTAAAGACCCTTGCAGGCAGTTACGGAACGGTACAGGGCCCTAGGGAATTTTACCAGCCACTACGGAACTCTACGGGCCCCTACGGAACCCTGCAGAACCCTCCGGAACCTTACAGAATCCCAGAGACTCCTACAGACTCCTGCGGGCACTTACTCAACCCTAGAGGACCCTACGGAACACTGCCAGCCCCTATGGAAGGAACCCTACGGGGCCCCTACAGAACACTACTGGCTCCTGCGGTACTCTACAGGCCTCTAGGGAACCTACGAAGCTCTACGGAGCCCTATGGATCCTTACGGAACAGTACGGGCCCCTTCAGACCTCTCTGCGGGTGCTTATGGAAACCTACAGGACCCTACGGAACTGTACGAGACTCTACAGGCCCCCTATGGGAACACCACAGGCCCCTACGGAACCCTACAACAACCCTCTGGAAACTTATGGCACCCTACAAGCTCCTACCAACCCCTGCGGGCACTTACACAACCCTACAGGCCCCTACGGAAATCTACGGGACTCCACGGGCCCCTAGGAAAGCCTACAGATTTTGACGGAAACCTACGAGCCCCTCTGGAACCCTACAGAATACTCCAGGACCCGACAGCACTCTACAACACCCCTTAGCAACACAACGGAACCTCACTAAAAACCCTATGGGCTCCTACAGAACACTGCAGGTGCCTACGGAACCCTACAGACCCCTACGGAATACTACCAGCCACTACGGAAACCTATGGCCACCTACGGAACTCTACGGAACCTGACAGAAACACTGTGCGCCCCTACAGGCCCCTTGCGGGCACTTGCAGAACTCTGCAGGAACCCACGGAACTTTATGGAACCCTACCAGCCCCTACGGAAGCCTAAAGACCCTTGCAGGCAGTTACGGAACGGTACAGGGCCCTAGGGAACTTTACCAGCCACTACGGAACTCTACGGGCCCCTACGGAACCCTGCAGAACCCTCCGGAACCTTACAGAATCCCACAGACTCCTACAGACTCCTGCGGGCACTTACTCAACCCTAGAGGACCCTACGGAACACTGCCAGCCCCTATGGAAGGCCCTACAGAACACTACTGGCCCCTGCGGTACTCTACAGGCCTCTAAAGAACCTACGAAGCCCTACGGAGCACCTGTGGATCCTTACGGAACAGTACGGGCCCCCTTCAGACCTCTGCGGGCGCTTATGGAAACCTACAGGACCCTATGGAACTGTACGAGACTCTACAGGCCCCTAGGGAACACCACAGGCCCCCTACGGAACCGTACGAGACTCTAACAGGCCCCTAGGGAACACCACAGGCCCCCTACGGAACCCTACACAACCATGCGGAAACTTATGGGCACCCTACAAGCTCCTACCAACCCCTGCGGGCACTTACACAACCCCTACAGGTCCCTACGGAAATCTACGGGACTCCACGGGCCCCTAGGGAAGCCTACAGATTTCGACGGAACCCTACGAGCCCCTCTGGAACCCTACAGAATACTCCAGGACCCGACAGCACTCTACAAGACCCTTAGCAACACAACGGAACCTCACTAAAACCCTATGGGCTCCTACAGAACACTGCAGGTGCCTACGGAACCCTACAGACCCCTACGGAATACTACCAGCCGCTACGGAAACCTATGGCCCCTATGGAACTCTACGGGACCTAACAGAAACACTGTGGGCCCCTACAGGCCCTTGCGGGCACTTGTAGAACTCTGCAGGATCCCACGGAACTCTATGGAACCCTACCAGCCCCTATGGAAGCCTAAAGACCCTTGCAGGCAGTTACGGAACGGTACAGGGCCCTAGGGAACTTTACCAGCCACTACGGAACTCTACGGGCCCCTACAGAACCCTGCAGAACCCTCCAGAACCTTACAGAATCCCACAGACTCCTACAGACTCCTGTGGGCACTTACTCAACCCTAGAGGACCCTACGGAACACTGCCAGCCCCTATGGAAGGAACCCTATGGGGCCCTACAGAACACTACTGGCTCCTGCGGTACTCTACAGGCCTATAGGGAACCTACGAAGCTCTACGGAGCCCTATGGATCCTTATGGAACAGTACGGGCCCCTTCAGACCTCTGCGGGCGCTTATGGAAACCTACAGGACCCTATGGAACTGTACGAGACTCTACAGGCCCCTAGGGAACACCACAGGCCCCTACGGAACCCTACACAACCATGCGGAAACTTATGGCACCCTACAAGCTCCTACCAACCCCTGCGGGCACTTACACAACCCTACAGGCCCCTACGGAAATCTACGGGACTCCGAGGGCCCCTAGGGAAGCCTACAGATTTTGACGGAACCCTACGAGCCCCTCTGGAACCCTACAGAATACTCCAGGACCCGACAGCACTCTACAACACCCTTAGCAACACAACGGAACCTCTCGAAAACCCTATGGGCTCCTACAGAACACTGCAGGTGCCTACGGAACCCTACAGACCCCTACGGAATACTACCAGCCGCTACGGAAACCTATGGCCCCTACGGAACTCTACGGAACCTGACAGAAACACTGTGCGCCCCTACAGGCCCTTGCGGGCACTTGCAGAACTCTGCAGGAACCCACGGAACTTTATGGAACCCTACCAGCCCCTGCGGAAGCCTAAAGACCCTTGCAGGCAGTTACGGAACGGTACAGGGCCCTAGGGAATTTTACCAGCCACTACGGAACTCTACGGGCCCCTACGGAACCCTGCAGAACCCTCCGGAACCTTACAGAATCCCACAGACTCCTACAGACTCCTGCGGGCACTTACTCAACCCTAGAGGCCCCTACGGAACACTGCCAGCCCCTATGGAAGGAACCCTACGGGGCCCTACAGAACACTACTGGCTCCTGCGGTACTCTACAGGCCTCTAGGGAACCTACGAAGCTCTACGGAGCCCTATGGATCCTTACGGAACAGTACGGGCCCCTTCAGACCTCTGCGGGTGCTTATGGAAACCTACAGGACCCTACGGAACTGTACGAGACTCTACAGGCCCCTAGGGAACACCACAGGCCCCTACGGAACCCTACACAACCCTCTGGAAACTTATGGCACCCTACAAGCTCCTACCAACCCCTGCGGGCACTTACACAACCCTACAGGCCCCTACGGAAATCTACGGGACTCCACGGGCCCCTAGGAAAGCCTACAGATTTTGACGGAAACCTACGAGCCCCTCTGGAACCCTACAGAATACTCCAGGACCCGACAGCACTCTACAACACCCTTAGCAACACAACGGAACCTCACTAAAACCCTATGGGCTCCTACAGAACACTGCAGGTGCCTACGGAACCCTACAGACCCCTACGGAATACTACCAGCCACTACGGAAACCTATGGCCCCTACGGAACTCTACGGAACCTGACAGAAACACTGTGCGCCCCTACAGGCCCTTGCGGGCACTTGCAGAACTCTGCAGGAACCCACGGAACTTTATGGAACCCTACCAGCCCCTACGGAAGCCTAAAGACCCTTGCAGGCAGTTACGGAACGGTACAGGGCCCTACGGAACTTTACCAGCCACTACGGAACTCTACGGGCCCCTACGGAACCCTGCAGAACCCTCCAGAACCTTACAGAATCCCACAGACTCCTACAGACTCCTGCGGGCACTTACTCAACCCTAGAGGACCCTACGGAACACTGCCAGCCCCTATGGAAGGAACCCTACGGGGCCCTACAGAACACTACTGGCTCCTGCGGTACTCTACAGGCCTCTAGGGAACCTACGAAGCTCTACGGAGCCCTATGGATCCTTACGGAACAGTACGGGCCCCTTCAGACCTCTGCGGGTGCTTATGGAAACCTACAGGACCCTATGGAACTGTACAAGACTCTACAGGCCCCTAGGGAACACCACAGGCCCCTACGGAACCCTACACAACCCTCTGGAAACTTATGGCACCCTACAAGCTCCTACCAACCCCTGCGGGCACTTACACAACCCTACAGGTCCCTACGGAAATCTACGGGACTCCACGGGCCCCTAGGGAAGGCTACAGATTTTGACGGAACCCTACGAGCCCCTCTGGAACCCTACAGAATACTCCAGGACCCGACAGCACTCTACAAGACCCTTACCAACACAACGGAACCTCACTAAAACCCTATGGGCTCCTACAGAACACTGCAGGTGCCTACGGAACCCTACAGACCCCTACGGAACACTACCAGCCGCTACGGAAACCTATGGCCCCTACGGAACTCTACGGAACCTGACAGAAACACTGTGGGCCCCTACAGGCCCTTGCGGGCACTTGTAGAACTCTGCAGGAACCCACGGAACTTTATGGAACCCTACCAGCCCCTACGGAAGCCTAAAGACCATTGCAGGCAGTTACGGAACCCTACAGGGCCCTAGGGAACTTTACCAGCCACTACGGAACTCTACGGGCCCCTACGGAACCCTGCAGAACCCTCCGGAACCTTACAGAATCCCACGGATTCCTACAGACTCCTGCGGGCACTTACTCAACCCTAGAGGACCCTACGGAACACTGCCAGCCCCTATGGAAGGAACCCTATGGGGCCCTACAGAACACTACTGGCTCCTGCGGTACTCTACAGGCCTCTAGGGAACCTACGAAGCCCTACGGAGCCCTGTGGATCCTTACGGAACAGTACGGGCCCCTTCAGACCTCTGCGGGCGCTTATGGAAACCTACAGGACCCTATGGAACTGTACGAGACTCTACAGGCCCCTAGGGAACACCACAGGCCCCTACGGAACCGTACGAGACTCTACAGGCCCCTAGGGAACACCACAGGCCCCTACGGAACCGTACGAGACTCTACAGTTCCCTAGGGAACACCACAGGCCCCTACGGAACCCTACACAACCCTCTGGAAACTTATGGCACCCTACAAGCTCCTACCAACCCCTGCGGGCACTTACACAACCCTACAGGTCCCTACGGAAATCTACGGGACTCCACGGGCCCCTAGGGAAGCCTACAGATTTCGACGGAACCCTACGAGCCCCTCTGGAACCCTACAGAATACTCCAGGACCCGACAGCACTCTACAACACCCTTAGCAACACAACGGAACCTCACTAAAACCCTATGGGCTCCTACAGAACACTGCAGGTGCCTACGGAACCCTACAGACCCCTACGGAACACTACCAGCCGCTACGGAAACCTATGGCCCCTACGGAACTCTACGGAACCTGACAGAAACACTGTGCGCCCCTACAGGCCCTTGCGGGCACTTGCAGAACTCTGCAGGAACCCACGGAACTTTATGGAACCCTACCAGCCCCTACGGAAGCCTAAAGACCCTTGCAGGCAGTTACGGAACCCTACAGGGCCCTAGGGAACTTTACCAGCCACTACGGAACTCTACGGGCCCCTACGGAACCCTGCAGAACCCTCCGGAACCTTACAGAATCCCACGGATTCCTACAGACTCCTGCGGGCACTTACTCAACCCTAGAGGACCCTACGGAACACTGCCAGCCCCTATGGAAGGAACCCTATGGGGCCCTACAGAACACTACTGGCTCCTGCGGTACTCTACAGGCCTCTAAAGAACCTACGAAGCCCTACGGAGCCCTGTGGATCCTTACGGAACAGTACGGGCCCCTTCAGACCTCTGCGGGCGCTTATGGAAACCTACAGGACCCTATGGAACTGTACGAGACTCTACAGGCCCCTAGGGAACACCACAGGCCCCTACGGAACCGTACGAGACTCTACAGGCCCCTAGGGAACACCACAGGCCCCTACGGAACCGTACGAGACTCTACAGTTCCCTAGGGAACACCACAGGCCCCTACGGAACCCTACACAACCCTCTGGAAACTTATGGCACCCTACAAGCTCCTACCAACCCCTGCGGGCACTTACACAACCCTACAGGTCCCTACGGAAATCTACGGGACTCCACGGGCCCCTAGGGAAGCCTACAGATTTCGACGGAACCCTACGAGCCCCTCTGGAACCCTACAGAATACTCCAGGACCCGACAGCACTCTACAACACCCTTAGCGACACAACGGAACCTCACTAAAACCCTATGGGCTCCTACAGAACACTGCAGGTGCCTACGGAACCCTACAGACCCCTACGGAACACTACCAGCCGCTACGGAAACCTATGGCCCCTACGGAACTCTACGGAACCTGACAGAAACACTGTGCGCCCCTACAGGCCCTTGCGGGCACTTGCAGAACTCTGCAGGAACCCACGGAACTTTATGGAACCCTACCAGCCCCTACGGAAGCCTAAAGACCCTTGCAGGCAGTTACGGAACCCTACAGGGCCCTAGGGAACTTTACCAGCCACTACGGAACTCTACGGGCCCCTACGGAACCCTGCAGAACCCTCCGGAACCTTACAGAATCCCACGGATTCCTACAGACTCCTGCGGGCACTTACTCAACCCTAGAGGACCCTACGGAACACTGCCAGCCCCTATGGAAGGAACCCTATGGGGCCCTACAGAACACTACTGGCTCCTGCGGTACTCTACAGGCCTCTAAAGAACCTACGAAGCCCTACGGAGCCCTGTGGATCCTTACGGAACAGTACGGGCCCCTTCAGACCTCTGCGGGCGCTTATGGAAACCTACAGGACCCTATGGAACTGTACGAGACTCTACAGGCCCCTAGGGAACACCACAGGCCCCTACGGAACCGTACGAGACTCTACAGGCCCCTAGGGAACACCACAGGCCCCTACGGAACCCTACACAACCATGCGGAAACTTATGGCACCCTACAAGCTCCTACCAACCCCTGCGGGCACTTACACAACCCTTCAGGTCCCTACGGAAATCTATGGGACTCCACGGGCCCCTAGGGAAGCCTACAGATTTTGACGGAACCCTACGAGCCCCTCTGGAACCCTACAGAATACTCCAGGACCTGACAGCACTCTACAAGACCCTTAGCAACACAACGGAACCTCACTAAAACCCTATGGGCTCCTACAGAACACTGCAGGTGCCTACGGAACCCTACAGACCCCTACGGAACACTACCAGCCGCTACGGAAACCTATGGCCCCTACGGAACTCTACGGAACCTGACAGAAACACTGTGCGCCCCTACAGGCCCTTGCGGGCACTTGCAGAACTCTGCAGGAACCCACGGAACTTTATGGAACCCTACCAGCCCCTACGGAAGCCTAAAGACCCTTGCAGGCAGTTACGGAACGGTACAGGGCCCTAGGGAACTTTACCAGCCACTACGGAACTCTACGGGCCCCTACGGAACCCTGCAGAAACCTCTGGAACCTTACAGAATCCCACAGACTCCTACAGACTCCTGCGGGCACTTACTCAACCCTAGAGGACCCTACGGAACACTGCCAGCCCCTATGGAAGGAACCCTACGGGGCCCTACAGAACACTACTGGCTCCTGCGGTACTCTACAGGCCTCTAGGGAACCTACGAAGCTCTACGGAGCCCTGTGGATCCTTACGGAACAGTACGGGCCCCTTCAGACCTCTGCGGGCGCTTATGGAAACCTACAGGACCCTACGGAACTGTACGAGACTCTACAGGCCCCTAGGGAACACCACAGGCCCCTACGGAACCCTACACAACCCTCTGGAAACTTATGGCACCCTACAAGCTCCTACCAACCCCTGCGGGCACTTACACAACCCTACAGGTCCCTACGGAAATCTACGGGACTCCACGGGCCCCTAGGGAAGCCTACAGATTTCAACGGAACCCTACGAGCCCCTCTGGAACCCTACAGAATACTCCAGGACCCGACAGCACTCTACAACACCCTTAGCAACACAACGGAACCTCACTAAAACCCTATGGGCTCCTACAGAACACTGCAGGTGCCTACGGAACCCTACAGACCCCTACGGAACACTACCAGCCGCTACGGAAACCTATGGCCCCTACGGAACTCTACGGAACCTGACAGAAACACTGTGGGCCCTTACAGGCCCTTGCGGGCACTTGCAGAACTCTGCAGGAACCCACGGAACTTTATGGAACCCTACCAGCCCCTACGGAAGCCTAAAGACCCTTGCAGGCAGTTACGGAACCCTACAGGGCCCTAGGGAACTTTACCAGCCACTACGGAACTCTACGGGCCCCTACGGAACCCTGCAGAACCCTCCGGAACCTTACAGAATCCCACAGACTCCTACAGACTCCTGCGGGCACTTACTCAACCCTAGAGGACCCTACGGAACACTGCCAGCCCCTATGGAAGGAACCCTACGGGGCCCTACAGAACACTACTGGCTCCTGCGGTACTCTACAGGCCTCTAAAGAACCTACGAAGCCCTACGGAGCCCTGTGGATCCTTACGGAACAGTACGGGCCCCTTCAGACCTCTGCGGGCGCTTATGGAAACCTACAGGACCCTGTGGAACTGTACGAGACTCTACAGGCCCCTAGGGAACACCACAGGCCCCTACGGAACCGTACGAGACTCTACAGGCCCCTAGGGAACACCACAGGCCCCTACGGAACCCTACACAACCCTCTGGAAACTTATGGCACCCTACAAGCTCCTACCAACCCCTGCGGGCACTTACACAACCCTACAGGTCCCTACGGAAATCTACGGGACTCCACGGGCCCCTAGGGAAGCCTACAGATTTTGACGGAACCCTACGAGCCCCTCTGGAACCCTACAGAATACTCCAGGACCCCACAGCACTCTACAACACCCTTAGCAACACAACGGAACCTCACTAAAACCCTATGGGCTCCTACAGAACACTGCAGGTGCCTACGGAACCCTACAGACCCCTACGGAATACTACCAGCCGCTACGGAAACCTATGGCCCCTATGGAACTCTACGGAACCTGACAGAAACACTGTGGGCCCCTACAGGCCCTTGCGGGCACTTGCAGAACTCTGCAGGATCCCACGGAACTCTATGGAACCCTACCAGCCCCTACGGAAGCCTAAAGACCCTTGCAGGCAGTTACGGAACGGTACAGGGCCCTAGGGAACTTTACCAGCCACTACGGAACTCTACGGGCCCCTACAGAACCCTGCAGAACCCTCCAGAACCTTACAGAATCCCACAGACTCCTACAGACTCCTGTGGGCACTTACTCAACCCTAGAGGACCCTACGGAACACTGCCAGCCCCTATGGAAGGAACCCTACGGGCCCCTACAGAACACTACTGGCTCCTGCGGTACTCTACAGGCCTATAGGGAACCTACGAAGCTCTACGGAGCCCTATGGATCCTTATGGAACAGTACGGGCCCCTTCAGACCTCTGCGGGCGCTTATGGAAACCTACAGGACCCTATGGAACTGTACGAGACTCTACAGGCCCCTAGGGAACACCACAGGCCCCTACGGAACCCTACACAACCCTCTGGAAACTTATGGCACCCTACAAGCTCCTACCAACCCCTGCGGGCACTTACACAACCCTACAGGCCCCTACGGAAATCTACGGGACTCCGAGGGCCCCTAGGGAAGCCTACAGATTTTGACGGAACCCTACGAGCCCCTCTGGAACCCTACAGAATACTCCAGGACCCGACAGCACTCTACAAGACCCTTAGCAACACAACGGAACCTCTCGAAAACCCTATGGGCTCCTACAGAACACTGCAGGTGCCTACGGAACCCTACAGACCCCTACGGAATACTACCAGCCGCTACGGAAACCTATGGCCCCTACGGAACTCTACTGAACCTGACAGAAACACTGTGCGCCCCTACAGGCCCTTGCGGGCACTTGCAGAACTCTGCAGGAACCCACGGAACTTTATGGAACCCTACCAGCCCCTACGGAAGCCTAAAGACCCTTGCAGGCAGTTACGGAACGGTACAGGGCCCTAGGGAATTTTACCAGCCACTACGGAACTCTACGGGCCCCTACGGAACCCTGCAGAACCCTCCGGAACCTTACAGAATCCCACAGACTCCTACAGACTCCTGCGGGCACTTACTCAACCCTAGAGGCCCCTACGGAACACTGCCAGCCCCTATGGAAGGAACCCTACGGGGCCCTACAGAACACTACTGGCTCCTGCGGTACTCTACAGGCCTCTAGGGAACCTACGAAGCTCTACGGAGCCCTATGGATCCTTACGGAACAGTACGGGCCCCTTCAGACCTCTGCGGGTGCTTATGGAAACCTACAGGACCCTACGGAACTGTACGAGACTCTACAGGCCCCTAGGGAACACCACAGGCCCCTACGGAACCCTACACAACCCTCTGGAAACTTATGGCACCCTACAAGCTCCTACCAACCCCTGCGGGCACTTACACAACCCTACAGGCCCCTACGGAAATCTACGGGACTCCACGGGCCCCTAGGAAAGCCTACAGATTTTGACGGAAACCTACGAGCCCCTCTGGAACCCTACAGAATACTCCAGGACCCGACAGCACTCTACAACACCCTTAGCAACACAACGGAACCTCACTAAAACCCTATGGGCTCCTACAGAACACTGCAGGTGCCTACGGAACCCTACAGACCCCTACGGAATACTACCAGCCACTACGGAAACCTATGGCCCCTACGGAACTCTACGGAACCTGACAGAAACACTGTGCGCCCCTACAGGCCCTTGCGGGCACTTGCAGAACTCTGCAGGAACCCACGGAACTTTATGGAACCCTACCAGCCCCTACGGAAGCCTAAAGACCCTTGCAGGCAGTTACGGAACGGTACAGGGCCCTACGGAACTTTACCAGCCACTACGGAACTCTACGGGCCCCTACGGAACCCTGCAGAACCCTCCAGAACCTTACAGAATCCCACAGACTCCTACAGACTCCTGCGGGCACTTACTCAACCCTAGAGGACCCTACGGAACACTGCCAGCCCCTATGGAAGGAACCCTACGGGGCCCTACAGAACACTACTGGCTCCTGCGGTACTCTACAGGCCTATAGGGAACCTACGAAGCTCTACGGAGCCCTGTGGATCCTTACGGAACAGTACGGGCCCCTTCAGACCTCTGCGGGCGCTTATGGAAACCTACAGGACCCTATGGAAATGTACAAGACTCTACAGGCCCCTAGGGAACACCACAGGCCCCTACGGAACCCTACACAACCCTCTGGAAACTTATGGCACCCTACAAGCTCCTACCAACCCCTGCGGCCACTTACACAACCCTACAGGTCCCTATGGAAATCTACAGGACTCCACGGGCCCCTAGGGAAGCCTACAGATTTCGACGGAACCCTACGAGCCCCTCTGGAACCCTACAGAATACTCCAGGACCCGACAGCACTCTACAAGACCCTTACCAACACAACGGAACCTCACTAAAACCCTATGGGCTCCTACAGAACACTGCAGGTGCCTACGGAACCCTACAGACCCCTACGGAATACTACCAGCCGCTACGGAAACCTATGGCCCCTACGGAACTCTACGGAACCTGACAGAAACACTGTGGGCCCCTACAGGCCCTTGCGGGCACTTGTAGAACTCTGCAGGAACCCACGGAACTTTATGGAACCCTACCAGCCCCTACGGAAGCCTAAAGACCATTGCAGGCAGTTACGGAACCCTACAGGGCCCTAGGGAACTTTACCAGCCACTACGGAACTCTACGGGCCCCTACGGAACCCTGCAGAACCCTCCGGAACCTTACAGAATCCCACGGATTCCTACAGACTCCTGCGGGCACTTACTCAACCCTAGAGGACCCTACGGAACACTGCCAGCCCCTATGGAAGGAACCCTATGGGGCCCTACAGAACACTACTGGCTCCTGCGGTACTCTACAGGCCTCTAAAGAACCTACGAAGCCCTACGGAGCCCTGTGGATCCTTACGGAACAGTACGGGACCCTTCAGACCTCTGCAGGCGCTTATGGAAACCTACAGGACCCTATGGAACTGTACGAGACTCTACAGGCCCCTAGGGAACACCACAGGCCCCTACGGAACCGTACGAGACTCTACAGGCCCCTAGGGAACACCACAGGCCCCTACGGAACCCTACACAACCATGCGGAAACTTATGGCACCCTACAAGCTCCTACCAACCCCTGCGGGCACTTACACAACCCTTCAGGTCCCTACGGAAATCTATGGGACTCCACGGGCCCCTAGGGAAGCCTACAGATTTTGACGGAACCCTACGAGCCCCTCTGGAACCCTACAGAATACTCCAGGACCTGACAGCACTCTACAAGACCCTTAGCAACACAACGGAACCTCACTAAAACCCTATGGGCTCCTACAGAACACTGCAGGTGCCTACGGAACCCTACAGACCCCTACGGAACACTACCAGCCGCTACGGAAACCTATGGCCCCTACGGAACTCTACGGAACCTGACAGAAACACTGTGCGCCCCTACAGGCCCTTGCGGGCACTTGCAGAACTCTGCAGGAACCCACGGAACTTTATGGAACCCTACCAGCCCCTACGGAAGCCTAAAGACCCTTGCAGGCAGTTACGGAACGGTACAGGGCCCTACGGAACTTTACCAGCCACTACGGAACTCTACGGGCCCCTACGGAACCCTGCAGAAACCTCTGGAACCTTACAGAATCCCACAGACTCCTACAGACTCCTGCGGGCACTTACTCAACCCTAGAGGACCCTACGGAACACTGCCAGCCCCTATGGAAGGAACCCTACGGGGCCCTACAGAACACTACTGGCTCCTGCGGTACTCTACAGGCCTCTAGGGAACCTACGAAGCTCTACGGAGCCCTGTGGATCCTTACGGAACAGTACGGGCCCCTTCAGACCTCTGCGGGCGCTTATGGAAACCTACAGGACCCTACGGAACTGTACGAGACTCTACAGGCCCCTAGGGAACACCACAGGCCCCTACGGAACCCTACACAACCCTCCGGAAACATATGGCACCCTACAAGCTCCTACCAACCCCTGCGGGCACTTACACAACCCTACAGGTCCCTACGGAAATCTACGGGACTCCACGGGCCCCTAGGGAAGCCTACAGATTTCAACGGAACCCTACGAGCCCCTCTGGAACCCTACAGAATACTCCAGGACCCGACAGCACTCTACAAGACCCTTAGCAACACAACGGAACCTCACTAAAACCCTATGGGCTCCTACAGAACACTGCAGGTGCCTACGGAACCCTACAGACCCCTACGGAACACTACCAGCCGCTACGGAAACCTATGGCCCCTACGGAACTCTACGGAACCTGACAGAAACACTGTGGGCCCTTACAGGCCCTTGCGGGCACTTGCAGAACTCTGCAGGAACCCACGGAACTTTATGGAACCCTACCAGCCCCTACGGAAGCCTAAAGACCCTTGCAGGCAGTTACGGAACGGTACAGGGCCCTAGGGAACTTTACCAGCCACTACGGAACTCTACGGGCCCCTACGGAACCCTGCAGAACCCTCCGGAACCTTACAGAATCCCACAGACTCCTACAGACTCCTGCGGGCACTTACTCAACCCTAGAGGACCCTACGGAACACTGCCAGCCCCTATGGAAGGCCCTACAGAACACTACTGGCTCCTGCGGTACTCTACAGGCCTCTAAAGAACCTACGAAGCCCTACGGAGCCCTGTGGATCCTTACGGAACAGTACGGGTCCCTTCAGACCTCTGCGGGCGCTTATGGAAACCTACAGGACCCTATGGAACTGTACGAGACTCTACAGGCCCCTAGGGAACACCACAGGCCCCTACGGAACCGTACGAGACTCTACAGGCCCCTAGGGAACACCACAGGCCCCTACGGAACCCTACACAACCCTCTGGAAACTTATGGCACCCTACAAGCTCCTACCAACCCCTGCGGGCACTTACACAACCCTACAGGTCCCTACGGAAATCTACGGGACTCCACGGGCCCCTAGGGAAGCCTACAGATTTCGACGGAACCCTACGAGCCCCTCTGGAACCCTACAGAATACTCCAGGACCCGACAGCACTCTACAACACCCTTAGCAACACAACGGAACCTCACTAAAACCCTATGGGCTCCTACAGAACACTGCAGGTGCCTACGGAACCCTACAGACCCCTACGGAACACTACCAGCCGCTACGGAAACCTATGGCCCCTACGGAACTCTACGGAACCTGACAGAAACACTGTGCGCCCCTACAGGCCCTTGCGGGCACTTGCAGAACTCTGCAGGAACCCACGGAACTTTATGGAACCCTACCAGCCCCTACGGAAGCCTAAAGACCCTTGCAGGCAGTTACGGAACCCTACAGGGCCCTAGGGAACTTTACCAGCCACTACGGAACTCTACGGGCCCCTACGGAACCCTGCAGAACCCTCCGGAACCTTACAGAATCCCACAGACTCCTACAGACTCCTGCGGGCACTTACTCAACCCTAGAGGACCCTACGGAACACTGCCAGCCCCTATGGAAGGAACCCTACGGGCCCCTACAGAACACTACTGGCTCCTGCGGTACTCTACAGGCCTCTAGGGAACCTACGAAGCTCTACGGAACCCTATGGATCCTTACGGAACAGTACGGGCCCCTTCAGACCTCTGCGGGCGCTTATGGAAACCTACAGGACCCTATGGAACTGTACGAGACTCTACAGGCCCCTAGGGAACACCACAGGCCCCTACGGAACCGTACGAGACTCTACAGGCCCCTAGGGAACACCACAGGCCCCTACGGAACCCTACACAACCCTCTGGAAACTTATGGCACCCTACAAGCTCCTACCAACCCCTGCGGGCACTTACACAACCCTACAGGTCCCTACGGAAATCTACGGGACTCCACGGGCCCCTAGGGAAGCCTACAGATTTCGACGGAACCCTACGAGCCCCTCTGGAACCCTACAGAATACTCCAGGACCCGACAGCACTCTACAAGACCCTTAGCAACACAACGGAACCTCACTAAAACCCTATGGGCTCCTACAGAACACTGCAGGTGCCTACGGAACCCTACAGACCCCTACGGAATACTACCAGCCGCTACGGAAACCTATGGCCCCTACGGAACTCTACGGAACCTGACAGAAACACTGTGCGCCCCTACAGGCCCTTGCGGGCACTTGCAGAACTCTGCAGGATCCCACGGAACTCTATGGAACCCTACCAGCCCCTACGGAAGCCTAAAGACCCTTGCAGGCAGTTACGGAACGGTACAGGGCCCTAGGGAACTTTACCAGCCACTACGGAACTCTACGGGCCCCTACGGAACCCTGCAGAACCCTCCGGAACCTTACAGAATCCCACAGACTCCTACAGACTCCTGTGGACACTTACTCAACCCTAGAGGACCCTACGGAACACTGCCAGCCCCTATGGAAGGAACCCTATGGGGCCCTACAGAACACTACTGGCTCCTGCGGTACTCTACAGGCCTCTAGGGAACCTACGAAGCTCTACGGAGCCCTATGGATCCTTACGGAACAGTACGGGCCCCTTCAGACCTCTGCGGGTGCTTATGGAAACCTACAGGACCCTACGGAACTGTACGAGACTCTACAGGCCCCTAGGGAACACCACAGGCCCCTACGGAACCGTACGAGACTCTACAGGCCCCTAGGGAACACCACAGGCCCCTACGGAACCCTACACAACCCTCTGGAAACTTATGGCACCCTACAAGCTCCTACCAACCCCTGCGGGCACTTACACAACCCTACAGGTCCCTACGGAAATCTATGGGACTCCACGGGCCCCTAGGGAAGCCTACAGATTTTGACGGAACCCTACGAGCCCCTCTGGAACCCTACAGAATACTCCAGGACCCGACAGCACTCTACAAGACCCTTAGCAACACAACGGAACCTCATGAAAACCCTATGGGCTCCTACAGAACACTGCAGGTGCCTACGGAACCCTACAGACCCCTACGGAACACTACCAGCCGCTACGGAAACCTATGGCCCCTACGGAACTCTACGGAACCTGACAGAAACACTGTGCGCCCCTACAGGCCCTTGCGGGCACTTGCAGAACTCTGCAGGAACCCACGGAACTTTATGGAACCCTACCAGCCCCTGCGGAAGCCTAAAGACCCTTGCAGGCAGTTACGGAACGGTACAGGGCCCTAGGGAACTTTACCAGCCACTACGGAACTCTACGGGCCCCTACGGAACCCTGCAGAACCCTCCAGAACCTTACAGAATCCCACGGATTCCTACAGACTCCTGCGGGCACTTACTCAACCCTAGAGGACCCTACGGAACACTGCCAGCCCCTATGGAAGGAACCCTATGGGGCCCTACAGAACACTACTGGATCCTGCGGTACTCTACAGGCCTCTAGGGAACCTACGAAGCTCTACGGAGCCCTGTGGACCCTTACGGAACAGTACGGGCCCCTTCAGACCTCTGCGGGCGCTTATGGAAACCTACAGGACCCTACGGAACTGTACGAGACTCTACAGGCCCCTAGGGAACACCACAGGCCCCTACGGAACCCTACACAACCATGCGGAAACTTATGGCACCCTACAAGCTCCTACCAACCCCTGCGGGCACTTACACAACCCTACAGGTCCCTACGGAAATCTACGGGACTCCACGGGCCCCTAGGGAAGCCTACAGATTTCGACGGAACCCTACCAGCCCCTCTGGAACCCTACAGAATACTCCAGGACCCGACAGCACTCTACAAGACCCTTAGCAACACAACGGAACCTCACTAAAACCCTATGGGCTCCTACAGAACACTGCAGGTGCCTACGGAACCCTACAGACCCCTACGGAACACTACCAGCCGCTACGGAAACCTATGGCCCCTATGGAACTCTACGGGACCTAACAGAAACACTGTGGGCCCCTACAGGCCCTTGCAGGAACTTGCAGAACTCTGCAGGATCCCACGGAACTCTATGGAACCCTACCAGCCCCTATGGAAGCCTAAAGACCCTTGCAGGCAGTTACGGAACGGTACAGGGCCCTAGGGAACTTTACCAGCCACTACGGAACTCTACGGGCCCCTACGGAACCCTGCAGAACCCTCCAGAACTTTACAGAATCCCACAGACTCCTACAGACTCCTGTGGGCACTTACTCAACCCTAGAGGACCCTACGGAACACTGCCAGCCCCTATGGAAGGAACCCTATGGGGCCCTACAGAACACTACTGGCTCCTGCGGTACTCTACAGGCCTCTAGGGAACCTACGAAGCTCTACGGAGCCTTATGGATCCTTACGGAACAGTACGGGCCCCTTCAGACCTCTGCGGGCGCTTATGGAAACCTACAGGACCCTATGGAACTGTACGAGACTCTACAGGCCCCTAGGGAACACCACAGGCCCCTACGGAACCGTACGAGACTCTACAGGTCCCTAGGGAACACCACAGGCCCCTACGGAACCCTACACAACCCTCTGGAACCTTATGGCACCCTACAAGCTCCTACCAACCCCTGCGGGCACTTACACAACCCTACAGGTCCCTACGGAAATCTACGGGACTCCACGGGCCCCTAGGGAAGCCTACAGATTTCGACGGAACCCTACGAGCCCCTCTGGAACCCTACAGAATACTCCAGGACCCGACAGCACTCTACAACACCCTTAGCAACACAACGGAACCTCACTAAAACCCTATGGGCTCCTACAGAACACTGCAGGTGCCTACGGAACCCTACAGACCCCTACGGAATACTACCAGCCGCTACGGAAACCTATGGCCCCTACGGAACTCTACGGAACCTGACAGAAACACTGTGGGCCCCTACAGGCCCTTGCGGGCACTTGCAGAACTCTGCAGGATCCCACGGAACTCTATGGAACCCTACCAGCCCTACGGAAGCCTAAAGACCCTTGCAGGCAGTTACGGAACGGTACAGGGCCCTAGGGAACTTTACCAGCCACTACGGAACTCTACGGGCCCCTACGGAACCCTGCAGAACCCTCCGGAACCTTACAGAATCCCACAGACTCCTACAGACTCCTGTGGGCACTTACTCAACCCTAGAGGACCCTACGGAACACTGCCAGCCCCTATGGAAGGAACCCTATGGGGGCCCTACAGAACACTACTGGCTCCTGCGGTACTCTACAGGCCTCTAGGGAACCTACGAAGCTCTACGGAGCCCTATGGATCCTTACGGAACAGTACGGGCCCCTTCAGACCTCTGCGGGTGCTTATGGAAACCTACAGGACCCTATGGAACTGTACGAGACTCTACAGGCCCCTAGGGAACACCACAGGCCCCTACGGAACCGTACGAGACTCTACACTTCCCTAGCGAACACCACAGGCCCCTACGGAACCCTACACAACCCTCTGGAAACTTATGGCACCCTACAAGCTCCTACCAACCCCTGCGGGCACTTACACAACCCTACAGGCCCCTACGGAAATCTACGGGACTCCACGGGCCCCTAGGGAAGCCTACAGATTTTGACGGAACCCTACGAGCCCCTCTGGAACCCTACAGAATACTCCAGGACCCGACAGCACTCTACAACACCCTTAGCAACACAACGGAACCTCACTAAAACCCTATGGGCTCCTACAGAACACTGCAGGTGCCTACGGAACCCTACAGACCCCTACGGAATACTACCAGCCGCTACGGAAACCTATGGCCCCTACGGAACTCTACGGAACCTGACAGAAACACTGTGCGCCCCTACAGGCCCTTGCGGGCACTTGCAGAACTCTGCAGGAACCCACGGAACTTTATGGAACCCTACCAGCCCCTACGGAAGCCTAAAGACCCTTGCAGGCAGTTACGGAACGGTACAGGGCCCTAGGGAACTTTACCAGCCACTACGGAACTCTACGGGCCCCTACGGAACCCTGCAGAACCCTCCAGAACCTTACAGAATCCCACAGACTCCTACAGACTCCTGCGGGCACTTACTCAACCCTAGAGGACCCTACGGAACACTGCCAGCC
>NW_027415286.1:0-14370 GCF_964106895.1 Numenius arquata
CCCAAAAACAGCCCCCCCTGAAACCCATCCCCCCCAAACCTCCAGAGTCCCCCCCCCCTCAGTCCCCCTTGACCCCCTAACCCCCCCCTGTGGGGTGCCCCCCCCCCCTCCCCTCCCCCCAGGAGTGTGTCCCCCCCCCGCCCCACACACGCCCCCGGGGGGGGGTGGGGTGTCCCCCCAAGCTCCTTCCAGCTCCTTTATTTTTGGGGTGCCGGGGGGGGGTGTGCAGCGGGGGGGGGGTGTTGTTTATTACATTTATACAGTCGCAGCGCAGCGCTCAGGCCCGGGGGGGGGGAGGGGGGGGGGGCCCAAGGTGGGGGGGTGTGACCCCGGTGGGGGAAGTGCTTGGGGGGGGGGGTACGGGGGAGGGGGGGAGTAGGGGGGCGAGTTAATTTTTTGGGGTTATTTTCCTGGCTTTTGATAAAATCTAAATCTTTACAAATACAAACTCTGCCCCCCCACCCCCCCCTCCCCGCGCCCCCCCCCCCCACTTCCCCAACTTTGGGGGGGGCCCCCCCGTGGCTCTGTCACCTTGCCCCCACACCCCAGTATCAAATTTTGGGGTACCCCTGGGTGGTGGGACACCCCCCCACACCCAGGACTATGCCCCCTCCCCCCCGAGATATTGGGGACCCCCCCCGGGTTTTGCCCCCCCCCCCCCATGGTGATGGGGCTCCCCCCGGGTTTTGGGGACCCCCCCCCGGGGTGATGGGGACCCCCCCCCCAGGCTCTATGGCTTGTGCACAGGAAAAGGGGGGGCCGAGGGGGGGGTCCCCAGGGAGAAGACGGGGGGGTTGTGTGGAATTTAGTGGGGGGGGGGGGGGCAAGGGACAAGGTGGGGGGGACCCCCTAACACCGACCCCCTCCCCAAATCCGGGGGGGGAGCACCAGAATTTGGGGGCACCCAGGATTTTGGGGGGGGGGGGCGGAGAGACAGGATTTGGGGGGGGGGACACCCAGGATTTGGAGGCACCTGGAATTTGGGGGGCACCCTGGATTTTTGGGGGGGCCCAGGACTGGGGGGGGGGGTGCATCCACGGTCTGGGGGGGGAGTGGAGGGGGGGGATGTCACCCAGAATTTGGGGGCCCCCGGGATTTGGGGTTCCCACTGTTTGGGGTCACCCAGGATTTGGTGGGGGGGCACCCTCGATTGGGGGGGGGGGGGGCCACCCCATCCCTGCACTGCCCCCCCTCCCCACATGCATTCCCTCCCCCCCCCATGGTTGGGTGGGGTCCCCCCAAAACCACCCCCACCCCCCCCCTCCATCTCCCCACCCTCGGTGGGTCCGTGTCCAAGGTGGGAGGACGTGGGGGGGGGGTGTCCCCAAAAATGGGGGGGGGGGGGGGCCGGGGAGGGGTCACTTCCGTCTCCCCGAGGTGCTGGGGCGCCGGTCGCCCTCCCGCCGGGGGAGTCCCTCGTCGGTGGAGGAGGTGGTGAGAAGACCTTGGTTCCACCGGGCCACCTCGGCGTGTTCCTGGACGCAGGTGGCCAGTGCCTTCAGCCACCCCCGCATGTCCTCCTGGGTGGGGGACACACACATCCCAAAACCATCGTCAGACCCCCCCCCCCCAGACCATCATCAGGTCCCCAAAACTATCATCAGGTCCCCAAAACTATCATCAGGTCCTCAAAACCATTATAAGGTCCTCAAAACCATTATAAGGTCCTCAAAACCGTCATGAGATCCCTCAAAACCATCATCAGGCCCTTCAAAACCATCATCAGATCCCTTAAACCATCAACAGGACACCCGAAACCATCGTGAGATCCCTCAAAACCATCATCAGATCCCTTAAACCATCAACAGGACACCCGAAACCATCGTGAGATCCCTCAAAACCATCATCAGATCCCTTAAACCATCAACAGGACACCCGAAACCATCGTGAGATCCCTCAAAACTATCATCAGCACCCAAAATCCATCAACTGTTCCCTCAAGACCATCATCAGATCCCTCCAAACCATCATGAGATCCCTCAAAACCATCATCAAGTCCCCAAAACCATCAGCAGGTCCCTCCAAACCATCATCAGATCCCTCCAAACCATCAGCAGATCCCTCAAAACCATCATCAGGTCCCCAAAACCATCATCAGGCCCCAAACCCCATCATCAGGCCCCTAAAAACCATCCTCAGGTCCCCCACACCATCAGCAGGTTCCTCAAACCATCAACAGGCCCCCCCCCAACCATCATCAGGCCCCCCCAAACCTCCCCCACCACCCCCCAACCGCGTAGACACCTACCTCATCCTTGGCTTGGAGGAGGAACTCGCTCCCGTCGCTGGTCCTACAAGAGAAGGACCTTCTCAGCGCCCCCACCCACCCATCACCAGGAATTTGGGGCGACCTCCCCCCCACACCCATGAGCACCCCAACGTACTTGAGCTTGAAGACATTCTTCTTCTTCTTGTAGTCGCTGGCCACCTCGCTGGTGGAGTGGTGGAGGTTGAGGAGGGGTTCACCACCATGGGTGGTCCCTGCTGCTTGGCCCTTGGCGTCCTTGTAGAAGCCCAGGTCACCCTTGCTCAGGACACAGTAGAGGTTCACCCAGGATCTGGTCAAGGGCGGGACATGGAGGGGGTGGTGGCACCAGCGGGTGACCCAACGCTGCTGGTGGCTTTGTGTTGTGTGGACCACCCAAGCCCTGGTGAACCCCCTCATTGATGGACCTCCGAACCCTGTGAACACCTTTCACTCATGGACCTCCAAGTCATGGAGAACCCTCTCCATTGACTGAACCCTCCAAGTCATGGAGATCCCTCTCCATTGATGGACCTCCAAGTCATGGAGATCCCTCTCCATTGATGGACCTCCAAGTCATGGAGAACCCTCTCCATTGACTGAACCCTCCAAGTCATGGAGATCCCTCTCCATTGATGGACCTCCAAGTCATGGAGAACCCTCTCCATTGACTGAACCCTCCAAGTCATGGAGATCCCTCTCCATTGACTGAACCCTCCAAGTCATGGAGATCTCTCTCCATTGATGGACCTCCAAGTCATGGAGAACCCTCTCCATTGACTGAACCCTCCAAGTCATGGAGATCCCTCTCCATTGATGGACCTCCAAGTCATGGAGATCCCTCTCCATTGACTGAGCCCTCCAAGTCATGGAGATCCCTCTCCATTGATGGACCTCCAAGCCCTGGTGAACCTTCACCATTGACAGATCCCCAACCCTTGGTGCGTGATGTCCAGTGATGGACCCTCCAAGTCATGGAGAACCCTCTTCATTGATGGACCCCCACCTCCTGGTGCACCTCCTTCCCGCCCCCCTCTCCCCCAATCCCACCTGCTCCCCCCTTGTGCCCCCCAACCTGTTGGACGCCTTCTTGTTGGGTCCGTCGAGCTCGTGCTTGCGGAAGAGGAAGCCCTCGTGCTGCACTGTGTGGGTGGGGGGCGGCGGGGGCGGGGGGGCACTGCCCTGCGCCGGGGCCGACCTTGACCTTCGGGTCTCCCCCGGGCCCTGGGAGGGGTCTTTGGGTCGTGGGCGTCGGCGGGGTTTGGGACGGTCGCGGGCACGGGGACGGTCGGGTCGTGGCATCCGCTCCGGTAGCCCCTCCGGGCCCGTGGGCAAGCGGGCAGGGGACTCCCGCTCCCGGGGCTGGTGGGGGGGGAGATGGGAGTCAGGGTGTGGCTCCTGGTGGCCCCCCGAGGTGGGGACACCAAGAGGACACCGAGGAGAAGCCAAGGGGACACCAAGAAGAAGCCAAGGAGACACCAAGGGGATGCCAAGGGGACACCAAGGAGACACCAAGGGGATGCCAAGGGGACACCAAGGAGATACCAAGGGGATGCCAAGGAGACACCAAGGAGACACCAAGGGGAAGTCAAGGGGACGCCAAGGAGACACCAAGAGGACACCAAGGGGGACATCAGGGGGAAGTGAAGGGGAAGCCGAGGGGGCACCTAGGGGAAGTCAAGGGGACACCAAAGGGACACCAAGAGGACGCCAAGGGGACACCAAGGGGAAGTCAAGGGGACGCCAAAGGGACACCAAGAGGACACCAAGGGGGACATCAAGGGGACACCAAGGGGAAGCCAAGGGGGCACCAAAGGAACACCAAGGGGTTACCAAAGGGACACCAAGGAGACACCATGGGGACGCAAGGGGGAAGCCAATGAGACACCAAGTGGAAGCCAAGGGGACACCAAGGGGAAGTGAAGGGGACACTGAGGGGACACCGAGGGGACACCAAGAGGACTCACCGTAGCTGGCAAGGGGCCACCAGCCTCCTTCTCCTGCAGCTGCTCCACAATGTCAGCCAAGGTGGCTTTGCTATCGGCAGAGATTTGGGGTGCAGGGGGGTGGCGGGGGGGGGAGAGGGGAGGAAGTGGGGGGTGGGGTGTGTCACGTCAGTCCCGGCCACCTGCTGGTGACACCGGTGACTCCGGGCGTCCCACCCCGTCCCCGTCCCCCTCCCTGCGCTCACCCGCCACCCTTCCCGTCGTGCCGCGGCGGCTCCGGCTCGCTGGATTCCTGCCGCTCCAACCGCCGCTCCCGCCGCTCCCGCCGCCGCTCCAGCAGCCCCGGCCTCCCCTCCCCGGCCTCCTCCGGTTTGGGGGGTACGGGGGGTTCCGTGGGGGCAGGGGTGGGGGCGGCGGTGGCGGGTGGGGGCATCTCCCCTCCGGCCCCACCATCCCCGGGAGGTCCCTGGACGCGGTCGAGCTTGGGCTGCAGGCGCTCCGGCCGGAGCTCGTGGCGCACGTAGGCCACGCGGGGCTCCAGGCGGCGGGTTTCGGGGCGCTCGGTCCCCCCCGGTGACGGCGTCGTCCCCCCCGGGGGTTCCCCCAAAAATTTGCGGCTGAGGAGGGGCGTCGGCGGCTGCTTGTTCTGCTCGGCTTTCAGCTTCTCGATCTGCGGGGACAGGGTGGGGTGGGGATGGTGGAGATGGGGATGATGGAGATGGGATGGAGATGGTGGCGATGGAGATTGGATGGGGATGATGAGGATGATGGGGGACGTGGGGGGATGGGGATAAAGACGGAGATGATGGGTATGAGATGATGGGGATGGAGATGGGGATGATGGAGATGATGGGTATGAGATGATGGAGATGGTGGGGATGGAGATGGAGATGGGATGATGAGGATGTGGATGGGATGGAAATGGAGACGGAGACGGAGACAGAGACGGAGATGGGGATGGAGGTGGAAATGGGATGGGATAGGATGAGGATGATGGGGATGATGGAGATGGAGATGGAGATGGAGATGGAGATGGAGATGGAGATGAGATGAAGACGAGATGGGATAGGAATGATGGAGATGATGGAGATGACAGGGATGGAGATGGGGTGGGGATAGAGATGATGGGGATGGAGATGGGATGGGGATGATGAGGATGATGGGGGACATGGGGGGATGGGGACAAAGATGGAGATGGGGATGATGGAGATGATGGGTATAAGATGATGGAGATGGAGATGATGGGGATGGAGATGGAGACGGGATGGGAATTATGAGGATGTGGATGGGGATGGGATGGGGATAGAGATGGAGATGGAGACAGAGACGGGGATGGAGATGGAAATGGGATGGGGATGACAGGGATGACAGGGATGACGGGGATGGAGATGAGATGAAGACAAGATGGGATAGGAATGATGGAGATGATGGAGATGACAGGGATGGAGACGATGGGGATGGAGATGGGATGGGGATGATGAGGATGATGGGGGACATAGGTGGATGGGGATAAAGATGGAGATGGGGATGGAGATGGGGATGATGGAGATGATGGGGATGGAGATGGAGATGGGATGAGGATGTGGATGGGGATGGAATGGGATGGAGATGGAGTCAGAGATAGAGAAGGAGACGGGGATGGAGTTGGAGATGGAATGGGATGGGATGGAGATGAAAGGGATGATGGGGATGATGGGGAGGGATAGGGATGGAGATGGAGATGGGATGGGATGGAGATGGGGATGATGGGGATAATGAGGATGATGGTGACGGAGGTGGAGATGGAGATGAGATGGGATGGGAATGATGGAGATGATGAAGATGACAGGGATAGAGATGGGGTGGGGATGGAGATGATGGGGGTGGAGATGGGGGATGTGTACAGGGATGGGGCCGAGTACAGTGACGGGGACACAGCTGGTGGCTGCAGTGGCCCCAGGGTTGGAGGGGACAGGATGGGGGGTGACATCAGCCTCCCCCCAAGGTGCCCGTACCGTGGTGAGCCTTCTGAGGGAGCTGAACCTCTCCTCCCAGGCGGCGGCCGCCTTCCGGAACGCCTCGTGCCTCCGGATCAACTGCTCCACCTCGTCCACGCTGCTGCCCAGCTCCTGGCTCTTCAGCAGGGGCTCCTGGGCCGTCAGCCACGCATCGGCCACCACCGCCTCCTGGGCAAACTGGTGCACCTCCAGCACTGCCGGACAGACGGACAGGGCGGGAGGGGGCAGGAGGACAGAAGGACACGCTCACGGTGTCCCCAAGGACCCAACCCAGCACTGCCGGCCAGATGGACAGGGCAGGGAGGGGGCAGGAGGACAGAAGGACACGCTCATGGTGTCCCCAAGGACCCAACCCAGCACTGCCAGACAGATGGACGGGGTGAGGAGGGGGCAGGAGGACAGAAGGACACACTCATGGTGTCCCCAAGGACCCAACCCAGCACTGCCGGACAGATGGACAGAGTGAGGAGGAGGCAGGAGGACAGAAGGACACACTCATGGTGTCCCCAAGAGGATCCCATCCTCATGGTGATGGAGGACCCGACGACAGACAGATGGGGTCGGGAGGGGGCAGGAGGACAGGACACACTCACGGTGTCCCCAAGGACCCAACCCAGCACTGCCGGCCAGATGGACAGGGCAGGGAGGGGGCAGGAGGACAGAAGGACACGCTCATGGTGTCCCCAAGAGGATCCCGTCCCCGCGGTGGTGGAGGACCACCCCCCCCCAAGGTGGGACTCACTCTGCTGCAGCCACTCCCAGTGCTTGTCCCACTTCTCCATCATCTCCTTCTTCTTGGCCAACAGCTTCTCCACGTGGGCTTTGATCTGCTGGGGAGGAGGGCATGGGTCGGGACCCCCCACTGGTTGTAGCCCCCTCCCTCCCAATTGTCCACACCCCCCCTTCCCCCCCCCCTGGCACCTCGTCGGCCGCCGGGCTCTTGCTGAGGATGAGGGTCTTGCCCAGCTCCAGGCAGGCGGTGATGCTCTTGCCCCGGGCTTCGATCTCACTCTTGAGACCTTGGTGGTCATTCATCAGCAGCTCCACGGAGGAGACGTCCCTGGGGATGGAGACGATGGGGGCTGGGAGGGTGGGAGGGGATGGGAACCCCCGCCCCCTGGGATGGGGCAGGAGATGGGTCCTTAGCTTCATGGACGGGAGAGGACACGGGTCCTCGAATCCATGGGTGGGACAGAACATGGGTCCTTCAGAAGGGACAGGAGATGGGTCCTTGGCTTCATGGATGGGACGTAACATGGGTCCTACAGATGACTGAGGTCATGGGTCCTTGGGTCCGTGGGTGGGACAGGACATAGGTCCTCCAGATGGAAGAGGACACCAATCCTTCAGGTGGGACAGGACTTCCTTGGCTTCACGGGTAGGACAGGACATGGGTCCTTGGCATCATGGATGGGCCAGGACATGGGTCCTTGGGATGGGACAGGACATGGGTCTTCTGAGTAGGACAGGACACGGGTCCTCCAGATTGGATGAGACAGGTCTTTGACTCCATGGATGGGACAGGACGTGTCCTTGGGTTGATAGGACGTGGGCCTCCAGATGGGACAGGACACAGGTTTTTGGTGCCATGGATGGGACAACAAAGGGGTCCTCTGGATGGGCCAGGACATGGGACCTTGGAATGGGCTGGGACATGGATCCTTGACACCACGGATGGGCCAGGACATGGTCCTTGGGGGCAACACAGGACACAAGACCTCGGCGCAGCCCACACCTCCACCTGGAAGCCCACCTGGGCTTCTCCCCGGCGCCGATCTGGCAGAGGACGCCGTCCATCCAGGCGAGAAGGTCTCTGACGGTGCCCACAAAGCGGATCTTGTCGGCCACGCTGGCGACGTGGAGCCGACACTCCTCGCAGGCCGCCAGCAGCTCCTTCCAGGCCCGAAGCACCTCCTGCTCCCTCCCGGCGATGGCCTCGGCGTTGTCCCCAGCGTAGAGGGTCCTCAGCTGGGCTGCACCCTCTTGTAGCTGCCGCACTTGGGTCACCAAGACCTCCACGTCGTGCTCGAAGGCACCCAACGCCCGTTGCAAGGCGCCGGCCGACGTCCTGCCCTCCCGGGCTGCCAGTTCAGGCAGGCGTTGCCTTTTCTCCTCGATTTGCCCCAAAACCTCTTTGCAGTCGTTGAAGAACTTGTGCAGTTCGTGGGAGGCCGCCAACATCTGCGCCCGGGTCTCCATCAGCTCCAGAAGATCGGCCCAAGCTTCGTTGACCCCGTCCTTCCACTCGGCGATGGTGGCAGCGTCGGCGTGGCCGTAGTCGATCAGTTCGTCCACCATCTGGTTGACGGCGGCGATTCGCTCCTGCCCCACGCTGCCCGTCTCGCTGGCGAACTCCAGGAACTTCTCCTGGAGCAACTGGGATGGGCAGGGATGGGCAGGGGGTGAGGGGTGGGCAACGTTGTGTTGGCCACTCAAGGCAGGGATAGGGGCAGGACTCCTGAAATGGGACATTGATGGTGGCCAGGACCAGGATGGGGCATTGATGATGGCCAGGACCCCTGGCATGGGGCATTGATGGTGGCCAAGACCAGGATGGGGCATTGATGGTGGCCAGGACCACCAGCATGGGGCACTGATGGTGCCCAGGACCCCTGGCATGGGGCATTGATGGTGGCCAGGACCAGGATGGGGCATTAATGGTGGCCAGGACCACCAGCATGGAGCATTGATGGTGGCCAGGACCAGGATGGTGCCAGGACCCCTGGCATGGGGCATTGATGGTGCCTAGGACCACCAGCATGGGGCATTGATGATGGCCAGGACCAGGATGGGGCATTAATGGTGGCCAGGACCACCAGCATGGAGCATTGATGGTGGCCAGGACCAGGATGGTGCCAGGACCCCTGGCATGGGGCATTGATGGTGCCTAGGACCACCAGCATGGAGCATTGATGGTGGCCAGGACCCCAGGCACAGGACGGGGACATCTCCAAGACCCCCAACTCAGGATAGAGACACCTCCAGGACCCCCAACTCAGGATGGAGACACCTCCAGGACCCCCGACACAGGATGGAGACACCTCCAAGACCCCCAACTCAGGATGGAGACACCTCCAGGACCCCCAACGACAGGAAGAGGACATCTCCAAGACCCTTGACGTGGGACATGGACGATGCCTGACGCCAAGACCCTCCTCGGCACGTCCCCCCCAAACTGACCGTGACGTGCTCAAAGTCCTGTCCCAGCTCGGGTGAGCCGGCCACCACCTCCTTCTCGGCGATCCAGTGCTCCAGCTCGTCCACCTCCCGGTTGAGCTGGTAGAGCCAATACTGCTGCTCCAGCTTGGCCTTGCGTTCCTCCACCAGGTCCTTCAGAGACACGTACAGCCGGTCAACCTGCGACTGCCGCCTGCTGACCTGTTCGCTGGGCAAGGGACACAGCGCCCGGTGAACACCAAAGACCCCGGCGTGGGGCTGGGAGGGGTGGGGGAGGTCCTTGGGGTGGGGTGGGGTGGGTGACGGAGGGCTGGCACCCACCTTTGAGGGTGGCCAAGCTCCAGAAGGGCCCGGCATTGGCGGGAGAGTTGGGCGATGGTCTCCTCGTAGTTCTCCACCGTCTGCTCCGTCAGGAGGTGCTTCTTGAGGAGCTGGAGGGTGCTCTGCTCGTCCTTGGGTGGAAGAACGTGGGGTGGTGAGGTGTTGGGGGAGGAGGTGGGGGGGGAGTTTGTCCTTAACTGTGTGTCCACCCCCTTCCATGAGCACCTTCCCCTTCTCCTCGCTCATCAAGAGAAGCTCTTGCTCGCCCAACCACGACTCCACCTCGGCCACGTCGAAGTAGTATTGCTCCAGCTGGTAGGTGGCATCCAGGGTCTGCTGGCGCCGTTCCGCCTGCTCCTGCAGCTCCCCCCACATGGTCCCCAACCGCTCCAGAAGACGTCGGACCCCTTCGGCCTCGGGGCTCTTGATGGAGGCCACGGCGGCGGCGCGTTCCAGCACCTCGTCCACGCGAGGTCGGTGGACCTGGATCTCCCGGCGGAGGTTCTGGAGAGGTTGGGGTGGGGGGAGGAGAGGAGGTGGGTTTGGGGAGGGAAGGGGGTCAGCGGGGGTGTCCCCACAGTGTTCTCCAGGTGAGGGCTGACCTGGTTCTTCTTGATGTACTGCTGGACCGTCTGAAGGTTGGTGCCGTGGTCCTTCAGGGTGGCCAAGGGCAAGCGGTCCTGGACCCACAGCTGTGGAACAGGGGGTGGGATGGAGCTCAGAGGGGTCCCTGATCCTGTCCCAATCCCATCCCATTCCCATCTCCATCTCCATCTCCATTCCAGTCCCATCCCATCTCCATCTCCATGCCATGCCATGCCATGCCATCCCAACTCCATCCCCATTCCATCCCATCCCATCCCATTCCCATCTCCATCTCCATCTCCATCTCCATTCCAGTCCCATCCCATCCCATCTCCATCTCCATGCCATGCCATCCCATCCCATCTCCATCCCCATCCCCATCTCCATCCCCAGCCCATCCCCAGCCCAGTCCATCCCAATCCCATCCCCACGTACTCACCACCTTGTCCTCCAGCTCGTGGCTGACCCATCCCCATCCCCATCCCCATCCCCATCTCCGTCTCCATCCCCACTTCCATCCCATCCTGATCCCCATCCCCATCCCCATCTCCATCTCCATCTCCATCTCCATCTCCACCTCCATCCCATCCCAATCCCCATCCCAATCCCCATCCCCATCTCCATCTCCATCCCCATCCCCATCCCCATCCCCATCCCCATCCCAGTCCACCCCAGTCCCATCCCCACATACTCACCACCTCGTCCTCCAGCTCGTGGCTGACCTGATGGACCTCCTTGGAGGCCAGGAGGATTCTCCTCCTCTCCTTGAGGGGCTCGATGAGGCGGACGATGCGTGTCCCCACGGCGTTCTGCCGCTGTCCCACCTCCTGCCTGCCCCCTGCCTGCGCGGGCAGCGCCGCTGCCTGCACCTGCAGCTCCCCCACCTCCTTGTACCACTCCTCCACCTGCGACTCCATGGTCTGCGGGGACATCGGGGACACCGGGGTGAGGACATGGGGGGACGGGGAGGGGAGAGGACACCTCCCCGGCCGTGAGGAACAGGGAGGTGGGTTGGTGGGGCTGGGCTCCCATCATAACTGGGGCTGAGCGCTGGGGGAACTGGGGAGGAGCACTGGTGTCCCCCCATAACGTCATGTCCTCCAACTATCAATGTCTCCCCATAACCCGGTGTCCCCCCAACACCTGGTGTCCCCCCATAATCTCATGTCCTCCAACAATCAAAGTCCCCCCATAACCTGGGGTCCCCCCAACACCTGGTGTCCCCCATAAATTCATGTCTGTCCCCCCAAAGTTGGTGTCCCCCCATAACCTGCTTTTCCCCCAACATCTGGTGTCCCACCATAGCCTGGTGTCCCCCTATAACCTGGTGTCCCTCCAAGTCCTGATGTTCCCCCAACATCTGGTGTCCCTCCATAACCTGGTGTTCCTCCAAACCTGGTGTCCCACCATAACCTGGTGTCCTGCCATCACTCAATGTCTCCCCCACCACCTGATGTCCCCCCAAGACCTGACGTCCCCCCAAGACCTGACATCCCCCCAACACATGACCTGGTGTGCCACCAGCACCCAACATCCCCTCAACACCTGATGTCCCCCCAACACCTTGTGTCCCCACCTAAATTGGTGTCCCCTCTGCACCTGATGTCCCACCATAACCTTGTGTCCCATCAAGTCCTGGTGTTCCCCCAACACCTGGTGTCCCACCGTAACCTGGTGTCCCTCCAAGTCCTGGTGTCCCACCACCACTCAATGTCTCCCCCACCACTTGATGTCCCCCAGCACCTGACATCCTCCCAACAACCAATGTCCCCCCATAACCTGCTGTCCCCTCATAACCTGGTGTCCCCCCATAACCTGAGATCCCTCCATAACCTGGTGCCCCCCAACATCCAATGCCCCCTCAAACCTGATGTCACCCCAACACCTGGTGTCCCCCCATAAATTAGTGTTCCTTCAATACCTGATGTCCCCTAACACCTCATGTCCCCTCATAATCTGGTGCCCCCCAGCACCCAATGTCCCCCCAACCCCTGGTGTCCCTCCATAACCTGATGTCTCTCCATAGTCTGGTGTCCCTCCGTAACCCGGTATCCCTCAATAACCTGGTGCCCCCCAACACCCAAGCCCCCCCCAAAACCTTCTGTGTCCCCCCCCCCTAAAAAAAACCCCCACCTGCAACTTCTTGAGCTGCCTGCTAACGCTGTGGAGGTCGGGTCCTGCCCCCACCGTCTCCAGCTGCTCCTCCAACCTCCCCAACCGCGCCTCCATGTCCGCATAACTCCGTGCCAAGCGCTCGGCGGCGGCGGCTTCGGCCAATCGCCGGCTCCGGGCTTGGCTGGTGGTCTCCAACTCCACCCAACATTGCCGAAGCTCTTCCAGTTGGCGCCGAACGGCCCCGCTTAATTCAGGTTTGGCCTGGAGAAGTTCTTCACCTTCCTGGGGTGGGGTTGGGTGAGTCAGGGATGGTCAAAGCAGGGGGTGTCCTCTCCCCTTCGTGGGAACTGGGGTGCTGGGGGGAAGGCTGTTGGCCATGGGGGTGGTGGATCTCCATGGGGTGGCGGATCTCCATGGGGTGATGGAGCTCCATGGATGGTGGAGCTCCATGGCGGTGATTGAGTGTTGTGGGGTGGTGGATCTCCATGGGGCAGTGGAGGATCTCCATGTGGATGATGGAGTGCCATGGAGGTGGTGGGTCTCCATGGAGTGGAGAAGGTCCATGGGTGGTGGTACTCCATTGGGTGGAGGAGGTCCATGGGGTGATGGACCCCCATTGGAGTGGTGGAGATCCATGGGGATGGCGGAGCTCCACGGGGTTGGTGGAGATCCATGAGGGTGGTGGGTCTCCATGGGGCTGGAGGAACTCCACGGGGTGGTGGGTCTCCATGGGGATGATAGAGTGCCATGGGGGTGGGGGGTCTACATGGGGTAGTGGAGCTCCATGGATTGTGAAGCTCCATGGGGTAATGGAGTTCCATGAGGTGCTGGAGCTCCATGGATTGTAGAGCTCCGTGGGGGTGATGGAGCATAATGGGGGTGGTGGGTCTGCATGGAGTGGAGGAGGTCCATGGGGTGGCATTCAGTGGGGTGGAGGAGGTCCATGGGGGTGATGGAGCACCATGGGGGTGGTGGGTCTCAATGGGGGTGGTGGAGCAGCGTGGGGGTGGTGGAACTGCATGGGGTGGAGGAGCTCCATGGGGGTGGTGGAGATCGATGGGGCAGTAGAGGAGCTCCATGGGGTAATGGAGCTCCATGGGGTGGTGGAGCTCCATGGGATGGAAGACCTCCATGTGGATGGTGGAGACACATAGACATGGGGTTGGTGGATCTCCATGGAGTTGGTGGAGATCCATGGGGCAGTGGAGGAGCTCCATGGGGTGGTAGAGCTCCATGGGGTGGTGGGTCTCCATGGGGTTGGTGGAGAGCACCCCCTGGGGGGGGGGGGTGGGGGGTGTGCAGGGCACCTCGGGGTGGGGGAAAGAGGGTGCAGGAAAAGGGGGTGCAGAAAAAGGGGGGCATGGGAAAGGGGGGGGGCACCTGGGGGAGGGTGTCAGGGAAAGGGGGGGGTGCAGCCGGGGGGGGGGGCAACAAAAAAGGGGTGCAACAAAAAGTGGGGGGCAGTCAGGAAGGATGCGGGGGGGGTGCAAAGAAATAGGGGGGGGGCGGTCAAGGAAAGGGGGGTGCAAGGAAAGGGGGGGGCAATGAAGCGGGGGGGCACAGAAATGGGGGGGCAACGAAATGGGGGGGGCAAAAAGGGGGAGTGCAACGAAGGGGGGCAACGAAAGGGGGCGTGCAAGAAAGGGGGGGCGATGAAGCAGGGGGGGCAGCTGGGAAGGATCCAAATGGGGGGGCAACGAAGTGGGGGGGGGGATGTGACAAAAGCGGGGGGGGGCAATGAATGGGGGGGGTGCAACGAAAGTAGGGGGGGGCACCGAAATGGAGGGGGGCACCGAAAGGGGGGGTGCAAAAAGGGGTGCAAGAAGGGGGGAGGGGGGGCAACGAAGTGGAGGTGAAACGAAGAGGGGGTAATGAAATGGGGGGGGCAACGAAAGTGGGGGGGGCACCGAAATATGGGGGGTGGGGGGGGCAACGAAAGGGGGGTGCAAAAAGGGGGGCAAGAAGGGGGGGGGCAACGAGGTGG
>NW_027415287.1:0-67089 GCF_964106895.1 Numenius arquata
CACGGATTCCTACAGACTCCTGCGGGCACTTACTCAACCCTAGAGGACCCTACGGAACACTACTGGCTCCTGCGGTACTCCAGAGGCCTCTAGGGAACCTACGAAGCTCTACGGAGCCCTATGGATCCTCACGGAACAGTACGAGCCCCTTTAGACCTCTGCGGGAGCTTATGGAAACCTACAGGACCCTACGGAACTGTACGAGACTCTACAGGCCCCTAGGGAACACCACAGGCCCCTACGGAACTGTACGAGATTCTACAGGCCCCTAGGGAACACCACAGGCCCCTACGGAACCCTACACAACCCTCTGGAAACTTATGGAACCCTATAAGCTCCTACCAACCCCTGCGGGCACTTACACAACCCTACAGGTCCCTACGGAAATCTACGGGACTCTATGGGCCCCTAGGGAACCCTACAGATTTCGATGGAACCCTACGAACCCCTCTGGAACCCTACAGAATACTCCAGGACCCGACAGCACTCTACAAGACCCTTAGCAACACAACGGAACCTCACGAAAACCCTGTGGGCTCCCAGAGAACACTGCAGGCACCTACGGAACCCTACAGACCCCTACAGAATACTACCAGCCACTACAGAAAAATATGGCGCCTATGGAACTCTACGGAACCTGACAGAAACACTGTGGGCCCCTACAGGCCCTTGCGGGCACTTGCAGAACTCTGCAGGAACCCACGCAACTTTATGGAACCCTACCAGCCCCTACGGAAGCCTAAAGACCCTTGCAGGCAGTTACGGAACGGTACAGGGCCCTAGGGAACTTTACCAGCCACTACGGAACTCTACGGGTCCCTACGGAACCCTGCAGAACCCTCCGGAACCTTACAGAATCCCACAGACTCCTACAGTCTTCTGCGGGCACTTACACAACCCTACAGGCCCCTACGGAACACTGCCAGCCCCTATGGAAGGAACCCTACGGGCCCCTACAGAACACTACTGGCTCCTGCGGTACTCCAGAGGCCTCTAGGGAACCTACGAAGCTCTACGGAGCCCTATGGATCCTCACGGAACAGTACGGGCCCCTTCAGACCTCTGCAGGCGCTTATGGAAACCTACAGGACCCTACGGAACTGTACGAGCCTCTACAGGCCCCTAGGGAACACCACAGGCCCCTACGGAACTGTACGAGAATCTACAGGCCCCTAGGGATCACCACAGGCCCCTACGGAACCCTACACAACCCTCTGGAAACTTATGGAACCCTATAAGCTCCTACCAACCCCTGCGGGCACTTACACAACCCTACAGGTCCCTACGGAAATCTACGGGACTCTATGGGCCCCTAGGGAACCCTACAGATTTCGATGGAACCCTACGAGCCCCTCTGGAACCCTACAGAATACTCCAGGACCCGACAGCACTCTACAAGACCCTTAGCAACACAACGGAACCTCACTAAAACCCTATGGGCTCCTACAGAACACTGCAGGTGCCTACGGAACCCTACAGACCCCTATGGAACCCTACAGACACCTGCGGGCACTTACGGAACCCTGCAGGCCCCTACGGAACCCTACAGGTCCATACAGAACCCCACAGGGCCCTACGGAACTTTACCAGCCACTATGGAACTCTACGGGCCCCTACGGAACCCTGCAGAACCCTCCGGAACCTTACAGAATCCCACAGACTCCTACAGACTTCTGCGGGCACTTACAAAACCCTACAGGCCCCTACGGAACACTGCCAGCCCCTATGGAAGGAACCCTACGGGCCCCTACAGAACACTACTGGCTCCTGCGGTACTCCAGAGGCCTCTAGGGAACCTACGAAGCTCTACGGAGCCCTATGGATCCTCACGGAACAGTACGGGCCCCTTCAGACCTCTGCGGGAGCTTATGGAAACCTACAGGACCCTACGGAACTGTACGAGACTCTACAGGCCCCTAGGGAACACCACAGGCCCCTACGGAACCCTACACAACCCTCTGGAAACTTATGGAACCCTATAAGCTCCTACCAACCCCTGCGGGCACTTACACAACCCTACAGGTCCCTACGGAAATCTACGGGACTCTATGGGCCCCTAGGGAACCCTACAGATTTCGATGGAACCCTACGAGCCCCTCTGGAACCCTACAGAATACTCCAGGACCCGACAGCACTCTACAAGACCCTTAGCAACACAACGGAACCTCACGAAAACCCTGTGGGCTCCCAGAGAACACTGCAGGCACCTACGGAACCCTACAGACCCCTACAGAATACTACCAGCCACTACAGAAAAATATGGCGCCTACGGAACTCTACGGAACCTGACAGAAACACTGTGGGCCCCTACAGGCCCTTGCGGGCACTTGCAGAACTCTGCAGGAACCCACGCAACTTTATGGAACCCTACCAGCCCCTACGGAAGCCTAAAGACCCTTGCAGGCAGTTACGGAACGGTACAGGGCCCTAGGGAACTTTACCAGCCACTACGGAACTCTACGGGCCCCTACGGAACCCTGCAGAACCCTCCGGAACCTTACAGAATCCCACAGACTCCTACAGTCTTCTGCGGGCACTTACACAACCCTACAGGCCCCTACGGAACACTGCCAGCCCCTATGGAAGGAACCCTACGGGCCCCTACAGAACACTACTGGCTCCTGCGGTACTCCAGAGGCCTCTAGGGAACCTACGAAGCTCTACGGAGCCCTATGGATCCTCACGGAATAGTACGGGCCCCTTCAGACCTCTGCAGGCGCTTATGGAAACCTACAGGACCCTACGGAACTGTACGAGCCTCTACAGGCCCCTAGGGAACACCACAGGCCCCTACGGAACCGTACGAGACTCTACAGGCCCCTAGGGAACACCACAGGCCCCTATGGAACCCTACACAACCCTCTGGAAACTTATGGCACCCTACAAGCTCCTACCAACCCCTGCGGGCACTTACACAACCCTACAGGTCCCTACGGAAATCTACGGGACTCTATGGGCCCCTAGGGAACCCTTCAGATTTCGACGGAACCCTACAAGGCCCTCTGGAACCCTACAGAATACTCCAGGACCTGACAGCACTCTACAAGACCCTTAGCAACACAACGGAACCTCACTAAAACCCTATGGGCTCCTACAGAACACTGCAGGTGCCTACGGAACCCTACAGACCCCTATGGAACCCTACAGACACCTGCGGGCACTTATGGAACCCTGCAGGCCCCTACAGAACCCTACAGGTCCATACAGAACCCCACAGGGCCCTACGGAACTTTACCAGCCACTATGGAACTCTACGGGCCCCTACGGAACCCTGCAGAACCCTCCGGAACCTTACAGAATCCCACAGACTCCTACAGACTTCTGCGGGCACTTACAAAACCCTACAGGCCCCTACGGAACACTGCCAGCCCCTATGGAAGGAATCCTAGAGGACCCTACAGAACACTACTGGCTCCTGCGGTACTCCAGAGGCCTCTAGGGAACCTACAAAGCTCTACGGAGCCCTATGGATCATTACGGAACAGTACGGGCCGCTTCAGACCTCTGCGGGCGCTTATGGAAACCTACAGGACCCTACGGAACTGTACGAGACTCTACAGGCCCCTAGGGAACACCACAGGCCCCTACGGAACCGTACGAGACTCTACAGACCCCTAGGGAACACCACAGGCCCCTACGGAACCCTACACAACCCTCCGGAAACATATGGCACCCTACAAGCTCCTACCAACCCCTGTGGGCACTTACACAACCCTACAGGCCCCTACGGCAATCTACGGGACTCTACGGGCCCCTAGGGAACCCTTCAGATTTCGACGGAACCCTACAAGGCCCTCTGGAACCCTACAGAATACTCCAGGACCTGACAGCACTCTACAAGACCCTTAGCAACACAACGGAACCTCACTAAAACCCTATGGGCTCCTACAGAACACTGCAGGTGCCTACGGAACCCTACAGACCCCTACGGAACCCTACAGACACCTGCGGGCACTTACGGAACCCTGCAGGCCCCTACGGAACCCTACAGGTCCATACAGAACCCCACAGGGCCCTACAGAACTTTACCAGCCACTACGGAACTCTACGGGTCCCTACGGAACCCTGCAGAACCCTCCGGAACCTTACAGAATCCCACGGATTCCTACAGACTCCTGCAGGCACTTACTCAACCCTAGAGGACCCTATGGAACACTGCCACCTCCTATGGAAGGAACCCTACGGGCCCCTACAGAACACTACTGGCTCCTGCGGTACTCCAGAGGCCTCTAGGGAACCTACGAAGCTCTACGGAGCCCTATGGATCCTCACGGAACAGTACGGGCCCCTTCAGACCTCTGCGGGCCCTCATGGAAACCTACAGGACCCTACCAAAACTGTACGAGACGCTACAGGCCCCTAGGGAACACCACAGGCCCCTACGGAACTGTACGAGAATCTACAGGCCCCTAGGGATCACCACAGGCCCCTACGGAACCCTACACAACCCTCTGGAAACTTATGGAACCGTATAAGCTCCTACCAACCCCTGCGGGCACTTACACAACCCTACAGGTCCCTACGGAAATCTACGGGACTCTATGGGCCCCTAGGGAACCCTACAGATTTCGATGGAACCCTACGAGCCCCTCTGGAACCCTACAGAATACTCCAGGACCCGACAGCACTCTACAAGACCCTTAGCAACACAACGGAACCTCACGAAAACCCTATGGGCTCCTACAGAACACTGCAGGCGCCTACGGAAACCTACAGACCCCTACAGAATACTACCAGCCACTACAGAAAAATATGGCGCCTACGGAAATCTACGGAACCTGACAGAAACACTGTGGGCCCCTACAGGCCCTTGCGGGCACTTGCAGAACTCTGCAGGAACCCACGCAACTTTATGGAACCCTACCAGCCCCTACGGAAGCCTAAAGACCCTTGCAGGCAGTTACGGAACGGTACAGGGCCCTAGGGAACTTTACCAGCCACTATGGAACTCTACGGGCCCCTACGGAACCCTGCAGAACCCTCCAGAACCTTACAGAATCCCACGGATTCCTACAGACTCCTGCGGGCACTTACTCAACCCTAGAGGACCCTACGGAACACTACTGGCTCCTGCGGTACTCCAGAGGCCTCTAGGGAACCTACGAAGCTCTACGGAGCCCTATGGATCCTCACGGAACAGTACGAGCCCCTTTAGACCTCTGCGGGAGCTTATGGAAACCTACAGGACCCTACGGAACTGTACGAGACTCTACAGGCCCCTAGGGAACACCACAGGCCCCTACGGAACTGTACGAGATTCTACAGGCCCCTAGGGAACACCACAGGCCCCTACGGAACCCTACACAACCCTCTGGAAACTTATGGAACCCTATAAGCTCCTACCAACCCCTGCGGGCACTTACACAACCCTACAGGTCCCTACGGAAATCTACGGGACTCTATGGGCCCCTAGGGAACCCTACAGATTTCGATGGAACCCTACGAACCCCTCTGGAACCCTACAGAATACTCCAGGACCCGACAGCACTCTACAAGACCCTTAGCAACACAACGGAACCTCACGAAAACCCTGTGGGCTCCCAGAGAACACTGCAGGCACCTACGGAACCCTACAGACCCCTACAGAATACTACCAGCCACTACAGAAAAATATGGCGCCTATGGAACTCTACGGAACCTGACAGAAACACTGTGGGCCCCTACAGGCCCTTGCGGGCACTTGCAGAACTCTGCAGGAACCCACGCAACTTTATGGAACCCTACCAGCCCCTACGGAAGCCTAAAGACCCTTGCAGGCAGTTACGGAACGGTACAGGGCCCTAGGGAACTTTACCAGCCACTACGGAACTCTACGGGTCCCTACGGAACCCTGCAGAACCCTCCGGAACCTTACAGAATCCCACAGACTCCTACAGTCTTCTGCGGGCACTTACACAACCCTACAGGCCCCTACGGAACACTGCCAGCCCCTATGGAAGGAACCCTACGGGCCCCTACAGAACACTACTGGCTCCTGCGGTACTCCAGAGGCCTCTAGGGAACCTACGAAGCTCTACGGAGCCCTATGGATCCTCATGGAATAGTACGGGCCCCTTCAGACCTCTGCAGGCGCTTATGGAAACCTACAGGACCCTACGGAACTGTACGAGCCTCTACAGGCCCCTAGGGAACACCACAGGCCCCTACGGAACTGTACGAGAATCTACAGGCCCCTAGGGATCACCACAGGCCCCTACGGAACCCTACACAACCCTCTGGAAACTTATGGAACCCTATAAGCTCCTACCAACCCCTGCGGGCACTTACACAACCCTACAGGTCCCTACGGAAATCTACGGGACTCTATGGGCCCCTAGGGAACCCTACAGATTTCGATGGAACCCTACGAGCCCCTCTGGAACCCTACAGAATACTCCAGGACCCGACAGCACTCTACAAGACCCTTAGCAACACAACGGAACCTCACTAAAACCCTATGGGCTCCTACAGAACACTGCAGGTGCCTACGGAACCCTACAGACCCCTATGGAACCCTACAGACACCTGCGGGCACTTACGGAACCCTGCAGGCCCCTACGGAACCCTACAGGTCCATACAGAACCCCACAGGGCCCTACGGAACTTTACCAGCCACTATGGAACTCTACGGGCCCCTACGGAACCCTGCAGAACCCTCCGGAACCTTACAGAATCCCACAGACTCCTACAGACTTCTGCGGGCACTTACAAAACCCTACAGGCCCCTACGGAACACTGCCAGCCCCTATGGAAGGAACCCTACGGGCCCCTACAGAACACTACTGGCTCCTGCGGTACTCCAGAGGCCTCTAGGGAACCTACGAAGCTCTACGGAGCCCTATGGATCCTCACGGAACAGTACGGGCCCCTTCAGACCTCTGCGGGAGCTTATGGAAACCTACAGGACCCTACGGAACTGTACGAGACTCTACAGGCCCCTAGGGAACACCACAGGCCCCTACGGAACCCTACACAACCCTCTGGAAACTTATGGAACCCTATAAGCTCCTACCAACCCCTGCGGGCACTTACACAACCCTACAGGTCCCTACGGAAATCTACGGGACTCTATGGGCCCCTAGGGAACCCTACAGATTTCGATGGAACCCTACGAGCCCCTCTGGAACCCTACAGAATACTCCAGGACCCGACAGCACTCTACAAGACCCTTAGCAACACAACGGAACCTCACGAAAACCCTGTGGGCTCCCAGAGAACACTGCAGGCACCTACGGAACCCTACAGACCCCTACAGAATACTACCAGCCACTACAGAAAAATATGGCGCCTACGGAACTCTACGGAACCTGACAGAAACACTGTGGGCCCCTACAGGCCCTTGCGGGCACTTGCAGAACTCTGCAGGAACCCACGCAACTTTATGGAACCCTACCAGCCCCTACGGAAGCCTAAAGACCCTTGCAGGCAGTTACGGAACGGTACAGGGCCCTAGGGAACTTTACCAGCCACTACGGAACTCTACGGGCCCCTACGGAACCCTGCAGAACCCTCCGGAACCTTACAGAATCCCACAGACTCCTACAGTCTTCTGCGGGCACTTACACAACCCTACAGGCCCCTACGGAACACTGCCAGCCCCTATGGAAGGAACCCTACGGGCCCCTACAGAACACTACTGGCTCCTGCGGTACTCCAGAGGCCTCTAGGGAACCTACGAAGCTCTACGGAGCCCTATGGATCCTCACGGAATAGTACGGGCCCCTTCAGACCTCTGCAGGCGCTTATGGAAACCTACAGGACCCTACGGAACTGTACGAGCCTCTACAGGCCCCTAGGGAACACCACAGGCCCCTACGGAACTGTACGAGAATCTACAGGCCCCTAGGGATCACCACAGGCCCCTACGGAACCCTACACAACCCTCTGGAAACTTATGGAACCCTATAAGCTCCTACCAACCCCTGCGGGCACTTACACAACCCTACAGGTCCCTACGGAAATCTACGGGACTCTATGGGCCCCTAGGGAACCCTACAGATTTCGATGGAACCCTACGAGCCCCTCTGGAACCCTACAGAATACTCCAGGACCCGACAGCACTCTACAAGACCCTTAGCAACACAACGGAACCTCACTAAAACCCTATGGGCTCCTACAGAACACTGCAGGTGCCTACGGAACCCTACAGACCCCTATGGAACCCTACAGACACCTGCGGGCACTTACGGAACCCTGCAGGCCCCTACGGAACCCTACAGGTCCATACAGAACCCCACAGGGCCCTACGGAACTTTACCAGCCACTATGGAACTCTACGGGCCCCTACGGAACCCTGCAGAACCCTCCGGAACCTTACAGAATCCCACAGACTCCTACAGACTTCTGCGGGCACTTACAAAACCCTACAGGCCCCTACGGAACACTGCCAGCCCCTATGGAAGGAACCCTACGGGCCCCTACAGAACACTACTGGCTCCTGCGGTACTCCAGAGGCCTCTAGGGAACCTACGAAGCTCTACGGAGCCCTATGGATCCTCACGGAACAGTACGGGCCCCTTCAGACCTCTGCGGGAGCTTATGGAAACCTACAGGACCCTACGGAACTGTACGAGACTCTACAGGCCCCTAGGGAACACCACAGGCCCCTACGGAACCCTACAAATCCCTCCGGAAACATATGGCACCCTACAAGCTCCTACCAACCCCTGCGGGCACTTACACAACCCTACAGGCCCCTACGGAAATCTATGGGACTCCACGGGCCCCTAGGGAAACCTTCAGATTTCGACGGAACCCTACGAGCCCCTCTGGAACCCTACAGAATACTCCAGGACCCGACAGCACTCTACAAGACCCTTAGCAACACAACGGAACCTCACTAAAACCCTATGGGCTCCTACAGAATACTGCAGGTGCCTACGGAACCCTACAGACCCGTACAGACACCTACGGGCACTTACAGAACCCTGCAGGCCCCTACGGAACCCTACAGGTCCATACAGAACCCCACAGGGCCCTAGGGAACTTTACCACCCACTACGGAACTCTACGGGCCCCTACGGAACCCTGCAGAACCCTCCGGAACCTTACAGAATCCCACAGACTCCTACAGACTTCTGCGGGCACTTACACAACCCTACAGGCCCCTACGGAACACTGCCAGCCCCTATGGAAGGAACCCTACGGGCCCCTACAGAACACTACTGGCTCCTGCGGTACTCCACAGGCCTCTAGGGAACCTACGAAGCTCTACGGAGCCCTATGGATCCTTACGGAACAGTACGGGCCCCTTCAGACCTATGCGGGCACTTATGGAAACCTACAGGACCCTACGGAACTGTACGAGACTCTACAGGCCCCTAGGGAACACCACAGGCCCCTACGGAACCGTACGAGACTCTACAGGCCCCTAGGGAACACCACAGGCCCCTACGGAACCCTACACAACCCTCTGGAAACTTATGGAACCCTACAAGCTCCTACCAACCCCTGCGAGCACTTACACAACCCTACAGGTCCCTATGGAAATCTACGGGACTCTATGGGCCCCTAGGGAACCCTATAGATTTCGATGGAACCCTAGGAGGCCCTCTGGAACCCTACAGAATACTCCAGGACCCGACAGCACTCTACAAGACCCTTAGCAACACAACAGAACCTCACTAAAACCCTATGGGCTCCTACAGAACACTGCAGGTGCCTACGGAACCCTACAGACCCCTACAGAATACTACCAGCCACTACAGAAAAATATGGCCCCTATGGAACTCTACGGAACCTGGCAGAAACACTGTGGGCCCCTACAGGCCCTTGCGGGCACTTGCAGAACTCTGCAGGAACCCACGGAACTTTATGGAACCCTACCAGCCCCTACGGAAGCCTAAAGACCCTTGCAGGCAGTTACGGAACGGTACAGGGCCCTAGGGAACTTTACCAGCCACTACGGAACTCTACGGGCCCCTACGGAACCCTGCAGAACCCTCCAGAACCTTACAGAATCCCACGGATTCCTACAGACTCCTGCGGGCACTTACTCAACCCTAGAGGACCCTACGGAACACCGCCAGCTCCTATGGAAGGAACCCTACGGGCCCCTACAGAACACTACTGGCTCCTGCGGTACTCCACAGGCCTCTAGGGAACCTACGAAGCTCTACGGAACCCTATGGATCCTTACGGAACAGTACGGGCCCCTTCAGACCTCTGCGGGCGCTTATGGAAACCTACAGGACCCTACGGAACTGTACGAGACTCTACAGGCTCCTAGGGAACACCACAGGCCCCTACGGAACCCTACACAACCCTCCGGAAACATATGGCACCCTACAAGCTCCTACCAACCCCTGCGGGCACTTACACAACCCTACAGGCCCCTACGGAAATCTATGGGACTCTACGGGCCCCTAGGGAACCCTTCAGATTTCGACGGAACCCTACGAGCCCCTCTGGAACCCTACAGAATACTCCAGGACCCGACAGCACTCTACAAGACCCTTAGCAACACAACGGAACCTCACTAAAACCCTATGGGCTCCTACAGAATACTGCAGGTGCCTACGGAACCCTACAGACCCGTACAGACACCTACGGGCACTTACAGAACACTGCAGGCCCCTACGGAACCCTACAGGTCCATACAGAACCCCACAGGGCCCTACGGAACTTTACCAGCCACTACGGAACTCTACGGGCCCCTACGGAACCCTGCAGAACCCTCCGGAACCTTACAGAATCCCACAGACTCCTACAGACTTCTGCGGGCACTTACACAACCCTACAGGCCCCTACGGAACACTGCCAGCCCCTATGGAAGGAACCCTACGGGCCCCGACAGAACACTACTGGCTCCTGCGGTACTCCACAGGCCTCTAGGGAACCTACGAAGCTCTACGGAGCCCTATGCATCCTTACGGAACAGTACGGGCCCCTTCAGACCTCTGCGGGCACTTATGGAAACCTACAGGACCCTACGGAACTGTACGAGACTCTACAGGCCCCTACGGAACACCACAGGCCCCTACGGAACCGTACGAGACTCTACAGGCCCCTAGGGAACACCACAGGCCCCTACGGAACCCTACACAACCCTCTGGAAACTTATGGAACCCTACAAGCTCCTACCAACCCCTGCGAGCACTTACACAACCCTACAGGTCCCTACGGAAATCTACGGGACTCTATGGGCCCCTAGGGAACCCTATAGATTTCGATGGAACCCTAGGAGGCCCTCTGGAACCCTACAGAATACTCCAGGACCCGACAGCACTCTACAAGACCCTTAGCAACACAACAGAACCTCACTAAAACCCTATGGGCTCCGTCAGAACACTGCAGGTGCCTACGGAACCCTACAGACCCCTACAGAATACTACCAGCCACTACAGAAAAATATGGCCCCTACGGAACTCTACGGAACCTGGCAGAAACACTGTGGGCCCCTACAGGCCCTTGCGGGCACTTGCAGAACTCTGCAGGAACCCACGGAACTTTATGGAACCCTACCAGCCCCTACGGAAGCCTAAAGACCCTTGCAGGCAGTTACGGAACGGTACAGGGCCCTACAGAACTTTACCAGCCACTACGGAACTCTACGGGCCCCTACGGAACCCTGCAGAACCCTCCAGAACCTTACAGAATCCCACGGATTCCTACAGACTCCTGCGGGCACTTACTCAACCCTAGAGGACCCTACGGAACACTACTGGCTCCTGCGGTACTCTACAGGCCTCTAGGGAACCTACGAAGCTCTACGGAACCCTATGGATCCTTACGGAACAGTACGAGCCCATTCAGACCTCTGCGGGTGCTTATGGAAACCTACAGGACCCTACGGAACTGTACGAGACTCTACAGGCCCCTAGGGAACACCACAGGCCCCTACGGAACCCTACACAACCCTCCGGAAACATATGGCACCCTACAAGCTCCTACCAACCCCTGCGGGCACTTTCATAACCCTACAGGTCCCTACGGCAATCTACGGGACTCTATGGGCCCCTAGGGAACCCTATAGATTTCGATGGAACCCTATGAGGCCCTCTGGAACCCTACAGAATACTCCAGGACCCGACAGCACTCTACAAGACCCTTAGCAACACAACGGAACCTCACTAAAACCCTATGGGCTCCTACAGAACACTGCAGGTGCCTACGGAACCCTACAGACCCCTACGGAACCCTACAGACACCTGTGGGAACTTACGGAACCCTGCAGGCCCCTACGGAACCCTACAGGTCCATACAGAACCCCACAGGGCCCTACGGAACTTTACCAACCACTACGGAACTCTACGGGCCCCTACAGAACCCTGCAGAACCCTCCGGAACCTTACAGAATCCCACAGACTCCTACAGACTTCTGCGGGCACTTACACAACCCTACAGGCCCCTACGGAACACTGCCAGCCCCTATGGAAGGAACCCTACGGGCCCCTACAGAACACTACTGGCTCCTGCGGTACTCCACAGGCCTCTAGGGAACCTACGAAGCTCTACGGAGCCCTATGGATCCTTACGGAACAGTACAGGCCCATTCAGACCTCTGCGGGCACTTATGGAAACCTACAGGACCCTACGGAACTGTACGAGACTCTACAGGCCCCTAGGGAACACCACAGGCCCCTACGGAACCCTACACAACCCTCTGGAAACTTATGGAACCCTACAAGCTCCTACCAACCCCTGCGAGCACTTACACAACCCTACAGGTCCCTACGGCAATCTACGGGACTCTATGGGCCCCTAGGGAACCCTACAGATTTCGACGGAACCCTACGAGCCCCTCTGGAACCCTACAGAATACTCCAGGACCCGACAGCACTCTACAAGACCCTTAGCAACACAACAGAACCTCACTAAAACCCTATGGGCTCCTACAGAACACTGCAGGTGCCTACGGAACCCTACAGACCCCTACAGAATACTACCAGCCACTACAGAAAAATATGGCCCCTACGGAACTCTACGGAACCTGGCAGAAACACTGTGGGCCCCTACAGGCCCTTGCGGGCACTTGCAGAACTCTGCAGGAACCCACGGAACTTTATGGAACCCTACCAGCCCCTACGGAAGCCTAAAGACCCTTGCAGGCAGTTACGGAACGGTACAGGGCCCTACAGAACTTTACCAGCCACTACGGAACTCTACGGGCCCCTACGGAACCCTGCAGAACCCTCCAGAACCTTACAGAATCCCACGGATTCCTACAGACTCCTGCGGGCACTTACTCAACCCTAGAGGACCCTACGGAACACTGCCAGCTCCTATGGAAGGAACCCTACGGGCCCCTACAGAACACTACTGGCTCCTGCGGTACTCCACAGGCCTCTAGGGAACCTACGAAGCTCTACGGAACCCTATGGATCCTTACGGCACAGTACGGGCCCCTTCAGACCTCTGCGGGCGCTTATGGAAACCTACAGGACCCTACGGAACTGTACGAGACTCTACAGGCCCCTAGGGAACACCACAGGCCCCTACGGAACCGTACGAGACTCTACAGGCCCTTAGGGAACACCACAGGCCCCTACGGAACCCTACACAACCCTCCGGAAACTTATGGAACCCTACAAGCTCCTACCAACCCCTGCGAGCACTTACACAACCCTACAGGTCCCTACGGCAATCTACGGGACTCTATGGGCCCCTAGGGAACCCTACAGATTTCAACGGAACCCTACCAGCCCCTCTGGAACCCTACAGAATACTCCAGGACCCGACAGCACTCTACAAGACCCTTAGCAACACAACGGAACCTCACTAAAACCCTATGGGCTCCTACAGAACACTGTAGGTGCCTACGGAAACCTACAGACCCCTACAGAATACTACCAGCCACTAAGAAAAATATGGCCCCTACGGAACTCTACGGAACCTGGCAGAAACACTGTGGGCCCCTACAGGCCCTTGCGGGCACTTGCAGAACTCTGCAGGAACCCACGGAACTTTATGGAACCCTACCAGCCCCTACGGAAGCCTAAAGACCCTTGCAGGCAGTTACGGAGCGGTACAGGGCCCTAGGGAACTTTACCAGCCACTACGGAACTCTACGGGCCCCTACGGAACCCTGCAGAACCCTCCAGAACCTTACAGAATCCCACGGATTCCTACAGACTCCTGCGGGCACTTACTCAACCCTAGAGGACCCTACGGAACACTACTGGCTCCTACGGTACTCCACAGGCCTCTAGGGAACCTACGAAGCTCTACGGAACCCTATGGATCCTTACGGAACAGTACGAGCCCATTCAGACCTCTGCGGGCGCTTATGGAAACCTACAGGACCCTACGGAACTGTACGAGACTCTACAGGCCCCTAGGGAACACCACAGGCCCCTACGGAACCCTACACAACCCTCTGGAAACATATGGCACCCTACAAGCTCCTACCAACCCCTGCGGGCACTTTCATAACCCTACAGGTCCCTACGGCAATCTACGGGACTCTATGGGCCCCTAGGGAACCCTATAGATTTCGATGGAACCCTAGGAGGCCCTCTGGAACCCTACAGAATACTCCAGGACCCGACAGGACTCTACAAGACCCTTAGCAACACAACGGAACCTCACTAAAACCCTATGGGCTCCTACAGAACACTGCAGGTGCCTACGGAACCCTACAGACCCCTACGGAACCCTACAGACACCTGTGGGCACTTACGGAACCCTGCAGGCCCCTACGGAACCCTACAGGTCCATACAGAACCCCACAGGGCCCTACGGAACTTTACCAACCACTACGGAACTCTACGGGCCCCTACGGAACCCTGCAGAACCCTCCGGAACCTTACAGAATCCCACAGACTCCTACAGACTTCTGCGGGCACTTAAACAACCCTACAGGCCCCTACGGAACACTGCCAGCCCCTATGGAAGGAACCCTACGGGCCCCTACAGAACACTACTGGCTCCTGCGGTACTCCACAGGCCTCTAGGGAACCTACGAAGCTCTACGGAGCCCTATGGATCCTTACGGAACAGTACAGGCCCATTCAGACCTCTGCGGGCACTTATGGAAACCTACAGGACCCTACGGAACTGTATGAGACTCTACAGGCCCCTAGGGAACACCACAGGCCCCTACGGAACTGTACGAGACTCTACAGGCCCCTAGGGAACACCACAGGCCCCTACGGAACCCTACACAACCCTCTGGAAACTTATGGCACCCTACAAGCTCCTACCAACCCCTGCGAGCACTTACACAACCCTACAGGTCCCTACGGCAATCTACGGGACTCTATGGGCCCCTAGGGAACCCTACAGATTTCGACGGAACCCTACGAGCCCCTCTGGAACCCTACAGAATACTCCAGGACCCGACAGCACTCTACAAGACCCTTAGCAACACAACGGAACCTCACTAAAACCCTATGGGCTCCTACAGAACACTGCAGGTGCCTACGGAAACCTACAGACCCCTACAGAATACTACCAGCCACTACAGAAAAATATGGCCCCTACGGAACTCTACGGAACCTGGCAGAAACACTGTGGGCCCCTACAGGCCCTTGCGGGCACTTGCAGAACTCTGCAGGAACCCACGGAACTTTATGGAACCCTACCAGCCCCTACGGAAGCCTAAAGACCCTTGCAGGCAGTTACGGAACGGTACAGGGCCCTAGGGAACTTTACCAGCCACTACGGAACTCTACGGGCCCCTACGGAACCCTGCAGAACCCTCCAGAACCTTACAGAATCCCACGGATTCCTACAGACTCCTGCGGGCACTTACTCAACCCTAGAGGACCCTACGGAACACTGCCACCTCCTATGGAAGGAACCCTACGGGCCCCTACAGAACACTACTGGCTCCTGCGGTACTCCACAGGCCTCTAGGGAACCTACGAAGCTCTACGGAACCCTATGGATCCTTACGGCACAGTACGGGCCCCTTCAGACCTCTGCGGGCGCTTATGGAAACCTACAGGACCCTACGGAACTGTACGAGACTCTCCAGGCCCCTAGGGAACACCACAGGCCCCTACGGAACCTTACGAGACTCTACAGGCCCTTAGGGAACACCACAGGCCCCTACGGAACCCTACACAACCCTCCGGAAACTTATGGAACCCTACAAGCTCCTACCAACCCCTGCGAGCACTTACACAACCCTACAGGTCCCTACGGCAATCTACGGGACTCTATGGGCCCCTAGGGAACCCTACAGATTTCGACGGAACCCTACGAGCCCCTCTGGAACCCTACAGAATACTCCAGGACCCGACAGCACTCTACAAGACCCTTAGCAACACAACGGAACCTCACTAAAACCCTATGGGCTCCTACAGAACACTGTAGGTGCCTACGGAAACCTACAGACCCCTACAGAATACTACCAGCCACTAAGAAAAATATGGCCCCTACGGAACTCTACGGAACCTGGCAGAAACACTGTGGGCCCCTACAGGCCCTTGCGGGCACTTGCAGAACTCTGCAGGAACCCACGGAACTTTATGGAACCCTACCAGCCCCTACGGAAGCCTAAAGACCCTTGCAGGCAGTTACGGAACGGTACAGGGCCCTAGGGAACTTTACCAGCCACTACGGAACTCTACGGGCCCCTACGGAACCCTGCAGAACCCTCCAGAACCTTACAGAATCCCACGGATTCCTACAGACTCCTGCGGGCACTTACTCAACCCTAGAGGACCCTACGGAACACTACTGGCTCCTACGGTACTCCACAGGCCTCTAGGGAACCTACGAAGCTCTACGGAACCCTATGGATCCTTACGGAACAGTACGAGCCCATTCAGACCTCTGCGGGCGCTTATGGAAACCTACAGGACCCTACGGAACTGTACGAGACTCTACAGGCCCCTAGGGAACACCACAGGCCCCTACGGAACCCTACACAACCCTCTGGAAACATATGGCACCCTACAAGCTCCTACCAACCCCTGCGGGCACTTTCATAACCCTACAGGTCCCTACGGCAATCTACGGGACTCTATGGGCCCCTAGGGAACCCTATAGATTTCGATGGAACCCTATGAGGCCCTCTGGAACCCTACAGAATACTCCAGGACCCGACAGCACTCTACAAGACCCTTAGCAACACAACGGAACCTCACTAAAACCCTATGGGCTCCTACAGAACACTGCAGGTGCCTACGGAACCCTACAGACCCCTACGGAACCCTACAGACACCTGTGGGAACTTACGGAACCCTGCAGGCCCCTACGGAACCCTACAGGTCCATACAGAACCCCACAGGGCCCTACGGAACTTTACCAACCACTACGGAACTCTACGGGCCCCTACGGAACCCTGCAGAACCCTCCAGAACCTTACAGAATCCCACGGATTCCTACAGACTCCTGCGGGCACTTACTCAACCCTAGAGGACCCTACGGAACACTGCCAGCTCCTATGGAAGGAACCCTACGGGCCCCTACAGAACACTACTGGCTCCTGCGGTACTCCACAGGCCTCTAGGGAACCTACGAAGCTCTACGGAACCCTATGGATCCTTACGGCACAGTACGGGCCCCTTCAGACCTCTGCGGGCGCTTATGGAAACCTACAGGACCCTACGGAACTGTACGAGACTCTACAGGCCTCTAGGGAACACCACAGGCCCCTACGGAACCGTACGAGACTCTACAGGCCCTTAGGGAACACCACAGGCCCCTACGGAACCCTACACAACCCTCTGGAAACTTATGGAACCCTACAAGCTCCTACCAACCCCTGCGAGCACTTACACAACCCTACAGGTCCCTACGGCAATCTACGGGACTCTATGGGCCCCTAGGGAACCCTTCAGATTTCGACGGAACCCTACGAGCCCCTCTGGAACCCTACAGAATACTCCAGGACCCGACAGCACTCTACAAGACCCTTAGCAACACAACGGAACCTCACTAAAACCCTATGGGCTCCTACAGAACACTGTAGGTGCCTACGGAAACCTACAGACCCCTACAGAATACTACCAGCCACTAAGAAAAATATGGCCCCTACGGAACTCTACGGAACCTGGCAGAAACACTGTGGGCCCCTACAGGCCCTTGCGGGCACTTGCAGAACTCTGCAGGAACCCACGGAACTTTATGGAACCCTACCAGCCCCTACGGAAGCCTAAAGACCCTTGCAGGCAGTTACGGAACGGTACAGGGCCCTAGGGAACTTTACCAGCCACTACGGAACTCTACGGGCCCCTACGGAACCCTGCAGAACCCTCCAGAACCTTACAGAATCCCACGGATTCCTACAGACTCCTGCGGGCACTTACTCAACCCTAGAGGACCCTACGGAACACTACTGGCTCCTACGGTACTCCACAGGCCTCTAGGGAACCTACGAAGCTCTACGGAACCCTATGGATCCTTACGGAACAGTACGAGCCCATTCAGACCTCTGCGGGCGCTTATGGAAACCTACAGGACCCTACGGAACTGTACGAGACTCTACAGGCCCCTAGGGAACACCACAGGCCCCTACGGAACCCTACACAACCCTCTGGAAACATATGGCACCCTACAAGCTCCTACCAACCCCTGCGAGCACTTACACAACCCTACAGGTCCCTACGGCAATCTACGGGACTCTATGGGCCCCTAGGGAACACCACAGGCCCCTACGGAACCCTACACAACCCTCTGGAAACTTATGGAACCCTACAAGCTCCTACCAACCCCTGCGAGCACTTACACAACCCTACAGGTCCCTACGGCAATCTACGGGACTCTATGGGCCCCTAGGGAACCCTACAGATTTCGACGGAACCCTACGAGCCCCTCTGGAACCCTACAGAATACTCCAGGACCCGACAGCACTCTACAAGACCCTTAGCAACACAACGGAACCTCACTAAAACCCTATGGGCTCCTACAGAACACTGCAGGTGCCTACGGAAACCTACAGACCCCTACAGAATACTACCAGCCACTACAGAAAAATATGGCCCCTACGGAACTCTACGGAACCTGGCAGAAACACTGTGGGCCCCTACAGGCCCTTGCGGGCACTTGCAGAACTCTGCAGGAACCCACGGAACTTTATGGAACCCTACCAGCCCCTACGGAAGCCTAAAGACCCTTGCAGGCAGTTACGGAACGGTACAGGGCCCTAGGGAACTTTACCAGCCACTACGGAACTCTACGGGCCCCTACGGAACCCTGCAGAACCCTCCAGAACCTTACAGAATCCCACGGATTCCTACAGACTCCTGCGGGCACTTACTCAACCCTAGAGGACCCTACGGAACACTGCCAGCTCCTATGGAAGGAACCCTACGGGCCCCTACAGAACACTACTGGCTCCTGCGGTACTCCACAGGCCTCTAGGGAACCTACGAAGCTCTACGGAACCCTATGGATCCTTACAGCACAGTACGGGCCCCTTCAGACCTCTGCGGGCGCTTATGGAAACCTACAGGACCCTACGGAACTGTACGAGACTCTACAGGCCCCTAGGGAACACCACAGGCCCCTAGGGAACCGTACGAGACTCTACAGGCCCTTAGGGAACACCACAGGCCCCTACGGAACCCTACACAACCCTCCGGAAACTTATGGAACCCTACAAGCTCCTACCAACCCCTGCGAGCACTTACACAACCCTACAGGTCCCTACGGCAATCTACGGGACTCTATGGGCCCCTAGGGAACCCTACAGATTTCGACGGAACCCTACCAGCCCCTCTGGAACCCTACAGAATACTCCAGGACCCGACAGCACTCTACAAGACCCTTAGCAACACAACGGAACCTCACTAAAACCCTATGGGCTCCTACAGAACACTGTAGGTGCCTACGGAAACCTACAGACCCCTACAGAATACTACCAGCCACTAAGAAAAATATGGCCCCTACGGAACTCTACGGAACCTGGCAGAAACACTGTGGGCCCCTACAGGCCCTTGCGGGCACTTGCAGAACTCTGCAGGAACCCACGGAACTTTATGGAACCCTACCAGCCCCTACGGAAGCCTAAAGACCCTTGCAGGCAGTTACGGAACGGTACAGGGCCCTACAGAACTTTACCAGCCACTACGGAACTCTACGGGCCCCTACGGAACCCTGCAGAACCCTCCAGAACCTTACAGAATCCCACGGATTCCTACAGACTCCTGCGGGCACTTACTCAACCCTAGAGGACCCTACGGAACACTACTGGCTCCTACGGTACTCCACAGGCCTCTAGGGAACCTACGAAGCTCTACGGAACCCTATGGATCCTTACGGAACAGTACGAGCCCATTCAGACCTCTGCGGGCGCTTATGGAAACCTACAGGACCCTACGGAACTGTACGAGACTCTACAGGCCCCTAGGGAACACCACAGGCCCCTACGGAACCCTACACAACCCTCCGGAAACATATGGCACCCTACAAGCTCCTACCAACCCCTGCGGGCACTTTCATAACCCTACAGGTCCCTACGGCAATCTACGGGACTCTATGGGCCCCTAGGGAACCCTATAGATTTCGATGGAACCCTATGAGGCCCTCTGGAACCCTACAGAATACTCCAGGACCCGACAGCACTCTACAAGACCCTTAGCAACACAACGGAACCTCACTAAAACCCTATGGGCTCCTACAGAACACTGCAGGTGCCTACGGAACCCTACAGACCCCTACGGAACCCTACAGACACCTGCGGGCACTTACGGAACCCTGCAGGCCCCTACGGAACCCTACAGGTCCATACAGAACCCCACAGGGCCCTACGGAACTTTACCAACCACTACGGAACTCTACGGGCCCCTACGGAACCCTGCAGAACCCTCCGGAACCTTACAGAATCCCACAGACTCCTACAGACTTCTGTGGGCACTTAAACAACCCTACAGGCCCCTACGGAACACTGCCAGCCCCTATGGAAGGAACCCTACGGGCCCCTACAGAACACTACTGGCTCCTGCGGTACTCCACAGGCCTCTAGGGAACCTACGAAGCTCTACGGAGCCCTATGGATCCTTACGGAACAGTACAGGCCCATTCAGACCTCTGCGGGCACTTATGGAAACCTACAGGACCCTACGGAACTGTACGAGACTCTACAGGCCCCTAGGGAACACCACAGGCCCCTACGGAACTGTACGAGACTCTACAGGCCCCTAGGGAACACCACAGGCCCCTACGGAACCCTACACAACCCTCTGGAAACTTATGGAACCCTACAAGCTCCTACCAACCCCTGCGAGCACTTACACAACCCTACAGGTCCCTACGGCAATCTACGGGACTCTATGGGCCCCTAGGGAACCCTACAGATTTCGACGGAACCCTATGAGCCCCTCTGGAACCCTACAGAATACTCCAGGACCCGACAGCACTCTACAAGACCCTTAGCAACACAACGGAACCTCACTAAAACCCTATGGGCTCCTACAGAACACTGCAGGTGCCTACGGAAACCTACAGACCCCTACAGAATACTACCAGCCACTACAGAAAAATATGGCCCCTACGGAACTCTACGGAACCTGGCAGAAACACTGTGGGCCCCTACAGGCCCTTGCGGGCACTTGCAGAACTCTGCAGGAACCCACGGAACTTTATGGAACCCTACCAGCCCCTACGGAAGCCTAAAGACCCTTGCAGGCAGTTACGGAATGGTACAGGGCCCTAGGGAACTTTACCAGCCACTACGGAACTCTACGGGCCCCTACGGAACCCTGCAGAACCCTCCAGAACCTTACAGAATCCCACGGATTCCTACAGACTCCTGCGGGCACTTACTCAACCCTAGAGGACCCTACGGAACACTGCCACCTCCTATGGAAGGAACCCTACGGGCCCCTACAGAACACTACTGGCTCCTGCGGTACTCCACAGGCCTCTAGGGAACCTACGAAGCTCTACGGAACCCTATGGATCCTTACGGCACAGTACGGGCCCCTTCAGACCTCTGCGGGCGCTTATGGAAACCTACAGGACCCTACGGAACTGTACGAGACTCTACAGGCCCCTAGGGAACACCACAGGCCCCTACGGAACCTTACGAGACTCTACAGGCCCTTAGGGAACACCACAGGCCCCTACGGAACCCTACACAACCCTCTGGAAACTTATGGAACCCTACAAGCTCCTACCAACCCCTGCGAGCACTTACACAACCCTACAGGTCCCTACGGAAATCTACGGGACTCTATGGGCCCCTAGGGAACCCTACAGATTTCGACGGAACCCTACCAGCCCCTCTGGAACCCTACAGAATACTCCAGGACCCGACAGCACTCTACAAGACCCTTAGCAACACAACGGAACCTCACTAAAACCCTATGGGCTCCTACAGAACACTGCAGGTGCCTACGGAAACCTACAGACCCCTACAGAATACTACCAGCCACTAAGAAAAATATGGCCCCTACGGAACTCTACGGAACCTGGCAGAAACACTGTGGGCCCCTACAGGCCCTTGCGGGCACTTGCAGAACTCTGCAGGAACCCACGGAACTTTATGGAACCCTACCAGCCCCTACGGAAGCCTAAAGACCCTTGCAGGCAGTTACGGAACGGTACAGGGCCCTACAGAACTTTACCAGCCACTACGGAACTCTACGGGCCCCTACGGAACCCTGCAGAACCCTCCAGAACCTTACAGAATCCCACGGATTCCTACAGACTCCTGCGGGCACTTACTCAACCCTAGAGGACCCTACGGAACACTACTGGCTCCTACGGTACTCCACAGGCCTCTAGGGAACCTACGAAGCTCTACGGAACCCTATGGATCCTTACGGAACAGTACGAGCCCATTCAGACCTCTGCGGGCGCTTATGGAAACCTACAGGACCCTACGGAACTGTACGAGACTCTACAGGCCCCTAGGGAACACCACAGGCCCCTACGGAACCCTACACAACCCTCCGGAAACATATGGCACCCTACAAGCTCCTACCAACCCCTGCGGGCACTTTCATAACCCTACAGGTCCCTACGGCAATCTACGGGACTCTATGGGCCCCTAGGGAACCCTATAGATTTCGATGGAACCCTATGAGGCCCTCTGGAACCCTACAGAATACTCCAGGACCCGACAGCACTCTACAAGACCCTTAGCAACACAACGGAACCTCACTAAAACCCTATGGGCTCCTACAGAACACTGCAGGTGCCTACGGAACCCTACAGACCCCTACGGAACCCTACAGACACCTGCGGGCACTTACGGAACCCTGCAGGCCCCTACGGAATCCTACAGGTCCATACAGAACCCCACAGGGCCCTACGGAACTTTACCAACCACTATGGAACTCTACGGGCCCCTACGGAACCCTGCAGAACCCTCCGGAACCTTACAGAATCCCACAGACTCCTACAGACTTCTGCGGGCACTTACACAACCGTACAGGCCCTTACGCAATACTGCCAGCCCCTATGGAAGGAACCCTACGGGCCCCTACAGAACACTACTGGCTCCTGCGGTACTCCACAGGCCTCTAGGGAACCTACGAAGCTCTACGGAGCCCTATGGATCCTTACGGAACAGTACAGGCCCATTCAGACCTCTGCGGGCACTTATGGAAACCTACAGGACCCTACGGAACTGTACGAGACTCTACAGGCCCCTAGGGAACACCACAGGCCCCTACGGAACTGTACAAGACTCTACAGGCCCCTAGGGAACACCACAGGCCCCTACGGAACCCTACACAACCCTCTGGAAACTTATGGAACCCTACAAGCTCCTACCAACCCCTGCGAGCACTTACACAACCCTACAGGTCCCTACGGCAATCTACGGGACTCTATGGGCCCCTAGGGAACCCTACAGATTTCGACGGAACCCTACGAGCCCCTCTGGAACCCTACAGAATACTCCAGGACCCGACAGCACTCTACAAGACCCTTAGCAACACAACGGAACCTCACTAAAACCCTATGGGCTCCTACAGAACACTGCAGGTGCCTACGGAAACCTACAGACCCCTACAGAATACTACCAGCCACTACAGAAAAATATGGCCCCTACGGAACTCTACGGAACCTGGCAGAAACACTGTGGGCCCCTACAGGCCCTTGCGGGCACTTGCAGAACTCTGCAGGAACCCACGGAACTTTATGGAACCCTACCAGCCCCTACGGAAGCCTAAAGACCCTTGCAGGCAGTTACGGAACGGTACAGGGCCCTACAGAACTTTACCAGCCACTACGGAACTCTACGGGCCCCTACAGAACCCTGCAGAACCCTCCAGAACCTTACAGAATCCCACGGATTCCTACAGACTCCTGCGGGCACTTACTCAACCCTAGAGGACCCTACGGAACACTACTGGCTCCTGCGGTACTCCACAGGCCTCTAGGGAACCTACGAAGCTCTACGGAACCCTATGGATCCTTACGGAACAGTACAGGCCCCTTCAGACCTCTGCGGGCGCTTATGGAAACCTACAGGACCCTACCGAAACTGTACGAGACTCTACAGGCCCCTAGGGAACACCACAGGCCCCTACGGAACCCTACACAACCCTCCGGAAACATATGGCACCCTACAAGCTCCGACCAACCCCTGCGGGCACTTACATAACCCTACAGGCCCCTACGGAAATCTACGGGACTCTACGGGCCCCTAGGGAACCCTTCAGATTTCGACGGAACCCTACCAGCCCCTCTGGAACCCTACAGAATACTCCAGGACCCGACAGCACTCTACAAGACCCTTAGCAACACAACGGAACCTCACTAAAACCCTATGGGCTCCTACAGAACACTGCAGGTGCCTACGGAACCCTACAGACCCCTACGGAACCCTACAGACACCTGCGGGCACTTACGGAACCCTGCAGGCCCCTACGGAACCCTACAGGTCCATACAGAACCCCACAGGGCCCTACGGAACTTTACCAACCACTATGGAACTCTACGGGCCCCTACGGAACCCTGCAGAACCCTCCGGAACCTTACAGAATCCCACAGACTCCTACAGACTTCTGCCGGCACTTACACAACCCTACAGGTCCCTACGGAAATCTACGGGACTCTAAGGGCCCCTACGGAACCCTATAGATTTCGATGGAACCCTACGAGCCCCTCTGGAACCCTACAGAGTACTCCAGGACCCGACAGCACTCTACAAGACCCTTAGCAACACAACGGAACCTCACTAAAACCCTATGGGCTCCTACAGAACACTGTAGGCGCCTACGGAAACCTACAGACCCCTACAGAATACTACCAGCCACTACAGAAAAATATGGCCCCTACGGAACTCTACGGAACCTGGCAGAAACACTGTGCGCCCCTACAGGCCCTTGCGGGCACTTGCAGAACTCTGCAGGAACCCACGGAACTTTATGGAACCCTACCAGCCCCTACGGAAGCCTAAAGACCCTTGCAGGCAGTTACGGAACGGTACAGGGCCCTAGGGAACTTTACCAGCCACTACGGAACTCTACGGGCCTCTACGGAACCCTGCAGAACCCTCCAGAACCTTACAGAATCCCACGGATTCCTACAGACTCCTGCGGGCACTTACTCAACCCTAGAGGACCCTACGGAACACTGCCACCTCCTATGGAAGGAACCCTACGGGCCCCTACAGAACACTACTGGCTCCTGCGGTACTCCACAGGCCTCTAGGGAACCTACGAAGCTCTACGGAGCCCTATGGATCCTTACGGAACAGTACGGGCCCCTTCAGACCTCTGCGGGCGCTTATGGAAACCTACAGGACCCTACAGAACTGTACGAGACTCTACAGGCCCCTAGGGAACCGTACGAGACTCTACAGGCCCTTAGGGAACACCACAGGCCCCTACGGAACCCTACACAACCCTCTGGAAACTTATGGAACCCTACAAGCTCCTACCAACCCCTGCGAGCACTTACACAACCCTACAGGTCCCTACGGCAATCTACGGGACTCTATGGGCCCCTAGGGAACCCTACAGATTTCGACGGAACCCTATGAGCCCCTCTGGAACCCTACAGAATACTCCAGGACCCGACAGCACTCTACAAGACCCTTAGCAACACAACGGAACCTCACTAAAACCCTATGGGCTCCTACAGAACACTGCAGGTGCCTACGGAACCCTACAGACCCCTACAGAATACTACCAGCCACTACAGAAAAATATGGCCCCTACGGAACTCTACGGAACCTGGCAGAAACACTGTGGGCCCCTACAGGCCCTTGCGGGCACTTGCAGAACTCTGCAGGAACCCACGGAACTTTATGGAACCCTACCAGCCCCTACGGAAGCCTAAAGACCCTTGCAGGCAGTTACGGAACGGTACAGGGCCCTAGGGAACTTTACCAGCCACTACGGAACTCTACGGGCCCCTACGGAACCCTGCAGAACCCTCCAGAACCTTACAGAATCCCACGGATTCCTACAGACTCCTGCGGGCACTTACTCAACCCTAGAGGACCCTACGCAACACTACTGGCTCCTGCGGTACTCCACAGGCCTCTAGGGAACCTACGAAGCTCTACGGAACCCTATGGATCCTTACGGAACAGTACGGGCCCCTTCAGACCTCTGCGGGCGCTTATGGAAACCTACAGGACCCTACCGAAACTGTACGAGACTCTACAGGCCCCTAGGGAACACCACAGGCCCCTACGGAACCCTACACAACCCTCCGGAAACATATGGCACCCTACAAGCTCCTACCAACCCCTGCGGGCACTTACATAACCCTACAGGCCCCTACGGAAATCTACGGGACTCTACGGGCCCCTAGGGAACCCTTCAGATTTCGACGGAACCCTACCAGCCCCTCTGGAACCCTACAGAATACTCCAGGACCCGACAGCACTCTACAAGACCCTTAGCAACACAACAGAACCTCACTAAAACCCTATGGGCTCCTACAGAACACTGCAGGTGCCTACGGAACCCAACAGACCCCTACGGAACCCTACAGACACCTGCGGGCACTTACGGAACCCTGCAGGCCCCTACGGAACCCTACAGGTCCATACAGAACCCCACAGGGCCCTACGGAACTTTACCAGCCACTACGGAACTCTACGGGTCCCTACGGAACCCTGCAGAACCCTCCAGAACCTTACAGAATCCCACAGACTCCTACCAAAACCTGCGGGCACTTACACAACCCTACAGGTCCCTACGGAAATCTACAAGACTCTATGGGCCCCTAGGGAACCCTATAGATTTCGATGGAACCCTATGAGGCCCTCTGGAACCCTACAGAATACTCCAGGACCCGGCAGCACTCTACAAGACCCTTAGCAACACAACGGAACCTCACTAAAACCCTATGGGCTCCTACAGAACACTGCAGGCTCCTACGGAACCCTACAGACACCTGCGGGCACTTACGGAACCCTGCAGGCCCCTACGGAACCCTACAGGTCCATACAGAACCCCACAGGGCCCTACGGAACTTTACCAGCCACTACGGAACTCTACGGGCCCCTACGGAACCCTGCAGAACCCTCCGGAACCTTACAGAATCCCACAGACTCCTACAGACTTCTGCGGGCACTTACACAACCCTACAGGTCCCTACGGCAATCTACGGGACTCTATGGGCCCCTAGGGAACCCTACAGATTTCGATGGAACCCTATGAGCCCCTCTGGAACCCTACAGAATACTCCAGGACCCTACAGCACTCTACAAGACCCTTAGCAACACAACGGAACCTCACTAAAACCCTATGGGCTCCTACAGAACACTGCAGGTGCCTACGGAAACCTACAGACCCCTACAGAATACTACCAGCCACTACAGAAAAATATGGCCCCTACGGAACTCTACGGAACCTGGCAGAAACACTGTGGGCCCCTACAGGCCCTTGCGGGCACTTGCAGAACTCTGCAGGAACCCACGGAACTTTATGGAACCCTACCAGCCCCTACGGAAGCCTAAAGACCCTTGCAGGCAGTTACGGAACGGTACAGGGCCCTAGGGAACTTTACCAGCCACTACGGAACTCTACGGGCCCCTACGGAACCCTGCAGAACCCTCCAGAACCTTACAGAATCCCACGGATTCCTACAGACTCCTGCGGGCACTTACTCAACCCTAGAGGACCCTACGGAACACTACTGGCTCCTGCGGTACTCCACAGGCCTCTAGGGAACCTACGAAGCTCTACAGAACCCTATGGATCCTTACGGAACAGTACGAGCCCATTCAGACCTCTGCGGGCGCTTATGGAAACCTACAGGACCCTACGGAACTGTACGAGACTCTACAGGCCCCTAGGGAACACCACAGGCCCCTACGGAACCCTACACAACCCTCTGGAAACATATGGCACCCTACAAGCTCCTACCAACCCCTGCGGGCACTTTCATAACCCTACAGGTCCCTACGGCAATCTACGGGACTCTATGGGCCCCTAGGGAACCCTATAGATTTCGATGGAACCCTATGAGGCCCTCTGGAACCCTACAGAATACTCCAGGACCCGACAGCACTCTACAAGACCCTTAGCAACACAACGGAACCTCACTAAAACCCTATGGGCTCCTACAGAACACTGCAGGTGCCTACGGAACCCTACAGACCCCTACGGAACCCTACAGACACCTGCGGGCACTTACGGAACCCTGCAGGCCCCTACGGAACCCTACAGGTCCATACAGAACCCCACAGGGCCCTACGGAACTTTACCAACCACTACGGAACTCTACGGGCCTCTACGGAACCCTGCAGAACCCTCCAGAACCTTACAGAATCCCACGGATTCCTACAGACTCCTGCGGGCACTTACTCAACCCTAGAGGACCCTACGGAACACTGCCACCTCCTATGGAAGGAACCCTACGGGCCCCTACAGAACACTACTGGCTCCTGCGGTACTCCACAGGCCTCTAGGGAACCTACGAAGCTCTACGGAGCCCTATGGATCCTTACGGAACAGTACGGGCCCCTTCAGACCTCTGCGGGCGCTTATGGAAACCTACAGGACCCTACAGAACTGTACGAGACTCTACAGGCCCCTAGGGAACCGTACGAGACTCTACAGGCCCTTAGGGAACACCACAGGCCCCTACGGAACCCTACACAACCCTCTGGAAACTTATGGAACCCTACAAGCTCCTACCAACCCCTGCGAGCACTTACACAACCCTACAGGTCCCTACGGCAATCTACGGGACTCTATGGGCCCCTAGGGAACCCTACAGATTTCGACGGAACCCTATGAGCCCCTCTGGAACCCTACAGAATACTCCAGGACCCGACAGCACTCTACAAGACCCTTAGCAACACAACGGAACCTCACTAAAACCCTATGGGCTCCTACAGAACACTGCAGGTGCCTACGGAACCCTACAGACCCCTACAGAATACTACCAGCCACTACAGAAAAATATGGCCCCTACGGAACTCTACGGAACCTGGCAGAAACACTGTGGGCCCCTACAGGCCCTTGCGGGCACTTGCAGAACTCTGCAGGAACCCACGGAACTTTATGGAACCCTACCAGCCCCTACGGAAGCCTAAAGACCCTTGCAGGCAGTTACGGAACGGTACAGGGCCCTAGGGAACTTTACCAGCCACTACGGAACTCTACGGGCCCCTACGGAACCCTGCAGAACCCTCCAGAACCTTACAGAATCCCACGGATTCCTACAGACTCCTGCGGGCACTTACTCAACCCTAGAGGACCCTACGCAACACTACTGGCTCCTGCGGTACTCCACAGGCCTCTAGGGAACCTACGAAGCTCTACGGAACCCTATGGATCCTTACGGAACAGTACGGGCCCCTTCAGACCTCTGCGGGCGCTTATGGAAACCTACAGGACCCTACCGAAACTGTACGAGACTCTACAGGCCCCTAGGGAACACCACAGGCCCCTACGGAACCCTACACAACCCTCCGGAAACATATGGCACCCTACAAGCTCCTACCAACCCCTGCGGGCACTTACATAACCCTACAGGCCCCTACGGAAATCTACGGGACTCTACGGGCCCCTAGGGAACCCTTCAGATTTCGACGGAACCCTACCAGCCCCTCTGGAACCCTACAGAATACTCCAGGACCCGACAGCACTCTACAAGACCCTTAGCAACACAACAGAACCTCACTAAAACCCTATGGGCTCCTACAGAACACTGCAGGTGCCTACGGAACCCAACAGACCCCTACGGAACCCTACAGACACCTGCGGGCACTTACGGAACCCTGCAGGCCCCTACGGAACCCTACAGGTCCATACAGAACCCCACAGGGCCCTACGGAACTTTACCAGCCACTACGGAACTCTACGGGTCCCTACGGAACCCTGCAGAACCCTCCAGAACCTTACAGAATCCCACAGACTCCTACCAAACCCTGCGGGCACTTACACAACCCTACAGGTCCCTACGGAAATCTACAAGACTCTATGGGCCCCTAGGGAACCCTATAGATTTCGATGGAACCCTATGAGGCCCTCTGGAACCCTACAGAATACTCCAGGACCCGACAGCACTCTACAAGACCCTTAGCAACACAACGGAACCTCACTAAAACCCTATGGGCTCCTACAGAACACTGCAGGCTCCTACGGAACCCTACAGACCCCTACGGAACCCTACAGACACCTGCGGGCACTTACGGAACCCTGCAGGCCCCTACGGAACCCTACAGGTCCATACAGAACCCCACAGGGCCCTACGGAACTTTACCAGCCACTACGGAACTCTACGGGCCCCTACGGAACCCTGCAGAACCCTCCGGAACCTTACAGAATCCCACAGACTCCTACAGACTTCTGCGGGCACTTACACAACCCTACAGGTCCCTACGGCAATCTACGGGACTCTATGGGCCCCTAGGGAACCCTACAGATTTCGATGGAACCCTATGAGCCCCTCTGGAACCCTACAGAATACTCCAGGACCCGACAGCACTCTACAAGACCCTTAGCAACACAACGGAACCTCACTAAAACCCTATGGGCTCCTACAGAACACTGCAGGTGCCTACGGAAACCTACAGACCCCTACAGAATACTACCAGCCACTACAGAAAAATATGGCCCCTACGGAACTCTACGGAACCTGGCAGAAACACTGTGGGCCCCTACAGGCCCTCGCGGGCACTTGCAGAACTCTGCAGGAACCCACGGAACTTTATGGAACCCTACCAGCCCCTACGGAAGCCTAAAGACCCTTGCAGGCAGTTACGGAACGGTACAGGGCCCTAGGGAACTTTACCAGCCACTACGGAACTCTACGGGCCCCTACGGAACCCTGCAGAACCCTCCAGAACCTTACAGAATCCCACGGATTCCTACAGACTCCTGCGGGCACTTACTCAACCCTAGAGGACCCTACGGAACACTACTGGCTCCTGCGGTACTCCACAGGCCTCTAGGGAACCTACGAAGCTCTACGGAACCCTATGGATCCTTACGGAACAGTACGAGCCCATTCAGACCTCTGCGGGCGCTTATGGAAACCTACAGGACCCTACGGAACTGTACGAGACTCTACAGGCCCCTAGGGAACACCACAGGCCCCTACGGAACCCTACACAACCCTCTGGAAACATATGGCACCCTACAAGCTCCTACCAACCCCTGCGGGCACTTTCATAACCCTACAGGTCCCTACGGCAATCTACGGGACTCTATGGGCCCCTAGGGAACCCTATAGATTTCGATGGAACCCTATGAGGCCCTCTGGAACCCTACAGAATACTCCAGGACCCGACAGCACTCTACAAGACCCTTAGCAACACAACGGAACCTCACTAAAACCCTATGGGCTCCTACAGAACACTGCAGGTGCCTACGGAACCCTACAGACCCCTACGGAACCCTACAGACACCTGCGGGCACTTACGGAACCCTGCAGGCCCCTACGGAACCCTACAGGTCCATACAGAACCCCACAGGGCCCTACGGAACTTTACCAACCACTACGGAACTCTACGGGCCCCTACGGAACCCTGCAGAACCCTCCGGAACCTTACAGAATCCCACAGACTCCTACAGACTTCTGCGGGCACTTACACAACCGTACAGGCCCTTACGCAATACTGCCAGCCCCTATGGAAGGAACCCTACGGGCCCCTACAGAACACTACTGGCTCCTGCGGTACTCCACAGGCCTCTAGGGAACCTACGAAGCTCTACGGAGCCCTATGGATCCTTACGGAACAGTACAGGCCCATTCAGACCTCTGCGGGCACTTATGGAAACCTACAGGACCCTACGGAACTGTACGAGACTCTACAGGCCCCTAGGGAACACCACAGGCCCCTACGGAACTGTACAAGACTCTACAGGCCCCTAGGGAACACCACAGGCCCCTACGGAACCCTACACAACCCTCTGGAAACTTATGGAACCCTACAAGCTCCTACCAACCCCTGCGAGCACTTACACAACCCTACAGGTCCCTACGGCAATCTACGGGACTCTATGGGCCCCTAGGGAACCCTACAGATTTCGACGGAACCCTACGAGCCCCTCTGGAACCCTACAGAATACTCCAGGACCCGACAGCACTCTACAAGACCCTTAGCAACACAACGGAACCTCACTAAAACCCTATGGGCTCCTACAGAACACTGCAGGTGCCTACGGAAACCTACAGACCCCTACAGAATACTACCAGCCACTACAGAAAAATATGGCCCCTACGGAACTCTACGGAACCTGGCAGAAACACTGTGGGCCCCTACAGGCCCTTGCGGGCACTTGCAGAACTCTGCAGGAACCCACGGAACTTTATGGAACCCTACCAGCCCCTACGGAAGCCTAAAGACCCTTGCAGGCAGTTACGGAACGGTACAGGGCCCTACAGAACTTTACCAGCCACTACGGAACTCTACGGGCCCCTACAGAACCCTGCAGAACCCTCCAGAACCTTACAGAATCCCACGGATTCCTACAGACTCCTGCGGGCACTTACTCAACCCTAGAGGACCCTACGGAACACTACTGGCTCCTGCGGTACTCCACAGGCCTCTAGGGAACCTACGAAGCTCTACGGAACCCTATGGATCCTTACGGAACAGTACAGGCCCCTTCAGACCTCTGCGGGCGCTTATGGAAACCTACAGGACCCTACCGAAACTGTACGAGACTCTACAGGCCCCTAGGGAACACCACAGGCCCCTACGGAACCCTACACAACCCTCCGGAAACATATGGCACCCTACAAGCTCCGACCAACCCCTGCGGGCACTTACATAACCCTACAGGCCCCTACGGAAATCTACGGGACTCTACGGGCCCCTAGGGAACCCTTCAGATTTCGACGGAACCCTACCAGCCCCTCTGGAACCCTACAGAATACTCCAGGACCCGACAGCACTCTACAAGACCCTTAGCAACACAACGGAACCTCACTAAAACCCTATGGGCTCCTACAGAACACTGCAGGTGCCTACGGAACCCTACAGACCCCTACGGAACCCTACAGACACCTGCGGGCACTTACGGAACCCTGCAGGCCCCTACGGAACCCTACAGGTCCATACAGAACCCCACAGGGCCCTACGGAACTTTACCAACCACTATGGAACTCTACGGGCCCCTACGGAACCCTGCAGAACCCTCCGGAACCTTACAGAATCCCACAGACTCCTACAGACTTCTGCCGGCACTTACACAACCCTACAGGTCCCTACGGAAATCTACGGGACTCTAAGGGCCCCTACGGAACCCTATAGATTTCGATGGAACCCTACGAGCCCCTCTGGAACCCTACAGAGTACTCCAGGACCCGACAGCACTCTACAAGACCCTTAGCAACACAACGGAACCTCACTAAAACCCTATGGGCTCCTACAGAACACTGTAGGCGCCTACGGAAACCTACAGACCCCTACAGAATACTACCAGCCACTACAGAAAAATATGGCCCCTACGGAACTCTACGGAACCTGGCAGAAACACTGTGCGCCCCTACAGGCCCTTGCGGGCACTTGCAGAACTCTGCAGGAACCCACGGAACTTTATGGAACCCTACCAGCCCCTACGGAAGCCTAAAGACCCTTGCAGGCAGTTACGGAACGGTACAGGGCCCTAGGGAACTTTACCAGCCACTACGGAACTCTACGGGCCTCTACGGAACCCTGCAGAACCCTCCAGAACCTTACAGAATCCCACGGATTCCTACAGACTCCTGCGGGCACTTACTCAACCCTAGAGGACCCTACGGAACACTGCCACCTCCTATGGAAGGAACCCTACGGGCCCCTACAGAACACTACTGGCTCCTGCGGTACTCCACAGGCCTCTAGGGAACCTACGAAGCTCTACGGAGCCCTATGGATCCTTACGGAACAGTACGGGCCCCTTCAGACCTCTGCGGGCGCTTATGGAAACCTACAGGACCCTACAGAACTGTACGAGACTCTACAGGCCCCTAGGGAACCGTACGAGACTCTACAGGCCCTTAGGGAACACCACAGGCCCCTACGGAACCCTACACAACCCTCTGGAAACTTATGGAACCCTACAAGCTCCTACCAACCCCTGCGAGCACTTACACAACCCTACAGGTCCCTACGGCAATCTACGGGACTCTATGGGCCCCTAGGGAACCCTACAGATTTCGACGGAACCCTATGAGCCCCTCTGGAACCCTACAGAATACTCCAGGACCCGACAGCACTCTACAAGACCCTTAGCAACACAACGGAACCTCACTAAAACCCTATGGGCTCCTACAGAACACTGCAGGTGCCTACGGAACCCTACAGACCCCTACAGAATACTACCAGCCACTACAGAAAAATATGGCCCCTACGGAACTCTACGGAACCTGGCAGAAACACTGTGGGCCCCTACAGGCCCTTGCGGGCACTTGCAGAACTCTGCAGGAACCCACGGAACTTTATGGAACCCTACCAGCCCCTACGGAAGCCTAAAGACCCTTGCAGGCAGTTACGGAACGGTACAGGGCCCTAGGGAACTTTACCAGCCACTACGGAACTCTACGGGCCCCTACGGAACCCTGCAGAACCCTCCAGAACCTTACAGAATCCCACGGATTCCTACAGACTCCTGCGGGCACTTACTCAACCCTAGAGGACCCTACGCAACACTACTGGCTCCTGCGGTACTCCACAGGCCTCTAGGGAACCTACGAAGCTCTACGGAACCCTATGGATCCTTACGGAACAGTACGGGCCCCTTCAGACCTCTGCGGGCGCTTATGGAAACCTACAGGACCCTACCGAAACTGTACGAGACTCTACAGGCCCCTAGGGAACACCACAGGCCCCTACGGAACCCTACACAACCCTCCGGAAACATATGGCACCCTACAAGCTCCTACCAACCCCTGCGGGCACTTACATAACCCTACAGGCCCCTACGGAAATCTACGGGACTCTACGGGCCCCTAGGGAACCCTTCAGATTTCGACGGAACCCTACCAGCCCCTCTGGAACCCTACAGAATACTCCAGGACCCGACAGCACTCTACAAGACCCTTAGCAACACAACAGAACCTCACTAAAACCCTATGGGCTCCTACAGAACACTGCAGGTGCCTACGGAACCCAACAGACCCCTACGGAACCCTACAGACACCTGCGGGCACTTACGGAACCCTGCAGGCCCCTACGGAACCCTACAGGTCCATACAGAACCCCACAGGGCCCTACGGAACTTTACCAGCCACTACGGAACTCTACGGGTCCCTACGGAACCCTGCAGAACCCTCCAGAACCTTACAGAATCCCACAGACTCCTACCAAACCCTGCGGGCACTTACACAACCCTACAGGTCTCTACGGAAATCTACAAGACTCTATGGGCCCCTAGGGAACCCTATAGATTTCGATGGAACCCTATGAGGCCCTCTGGAACCCTACAGAATACTCCAGGACCCGGCAGCACTCTACAAGACCCTTAGCAACACAACGGAACCTCACTAAAACCCTATGGGCTCCTACAGAACACTGCAGGCTCCTACGGAACCCTACAGACACCTGCGGGCACTTACGGAACCCTGCAGGCCCCTACGGAACCCTACAGGTCCATACAGAACCCCACAGGGCCCTACGGAACTTTACCAGCCACTACGGAACTCTACGGGCCCCTACGGAACCCTGCAGAACCCTCCGGAACCTTACAGAATCCCACAGACTCCTACAGACTTCTGCGGGCACTTACACAACCCTACAGGTCCCTACGGCAATCTACGGGACTCTATGGGCCCCTAGGGAACCCTACAGATTTCGATGGAACCCTATGAGCCCCTCTGGAACCCTACAGAATACTCCAGGACCCTACAGCACTCTACAAGACCCTTAGCAACACAACGGAACCTCACTAAAACCCTATGGGCTCCTACAGAACACTGCAGGTGCCTACGGAAACCTACAGACCCCTACAGAATACTACCAGCCACTACAGAAAAATATGGCCCCTACGGAACTCTACGGAACCTGGCAGAAACACTGTGGGCCCCTACAGGCCCTTGCGGGCACTTGCAGAACTCTGCAGGAACCCACGGAACTTTATGGAACCCTACCAGCCCCTACGGAAGCCTAAAGACCCTTGCAGGCAGTTACGGAACGGTACAGGGCCCTAGGGAACTTTACCAGCCACTACGGAACTCTACGGGCCCCTACGGAACCCTGCAGAACCCTCCAGAACCTTACAGAATCCCACGGATTCCTACAGACTCCTGCGGGCACTTACTCAACCCTAGAGGACCCTACGGAACACTACTGGCTCCTGCGGTACTCCACAGGCCTCTAGGGAACCTACGAAGCTCTACAGAACCCTATGGATCCTTACGGAACAGTACGAGCCCATTCAGACCTCTGCGGGCGCTTATGGAAACCTACAGGACCCTACGGAACTGTACGAGACTCTACAGGCCCCTAGGGAACACCACAGGCCCCTACGGAACCCTACACAACCCTCTGGAAACATATGGCACCCTACAAGCTCCTACCAACCCCTGCGGGCACTTTCATAACCCTACAGGTCCCTACGGCAATCTACGGGACTCTATGGGCCCCTAGGGAACCCTATAGATTTCGATGGAACCCTATGAGGCCCTCTGGAACCCTACAGAATACTCCAGGACCCGACAGCACTCTACAAGACCCTTAGCAACACAACGGAACCTCACTAAAACCCTATGGGCTCCTACAGAACACTGCAGGTGCCTACGGAACCCTACAGACCCCTACGGAACCCTACAGACACCTGCGGGCACTTACGGAACCCTGCAGGCCCCTACGGAACCCTACAGGTCCATACAGAACCCCACAGGGCCCTACGGAACTTTACCAACCACTACGGAACTCTACGGGCCTCTACGGAACCCTGCAGAACCCTCCAGAACCTTACAGAATCCCACGGATTCCTACAGACTCCTGCGGGCACTTACTCAACCCTAGAGGACCCTACGGAACACTGCCACCTCCTATGGAAGGAACCCTACGGGCCCCTACAGAACACTACTGGCTCCTGCGGTACTCCACAGGCCTCTAGGGAACCTACGAAGCTCTACGGAGCCCTATGGATCCTTACGGAACAGTACGGGCCCCTTCAGACCTCTGCGGGCGCTTATGGAAACCTACAGGACCCTACAGAACTGTACGAGACTCTACAGGCCCCTAGGGAACCGTACGAGACTCTACAGGCCCTTAGGGAACACCACAGGCCCCTACGGAACCCTACACAACCCTCTGGAAACTTATGGAACCCTACAAGCTCCTACCAACCCCTGCGAGCACTTACACAACCCTACAGGTCCCTACGGCAATCTACGGGACTCTATGGGCCCCTAGGGAACCCTACAGATTTCGACGGAACCCTATGAGCCCCTCTGGAACCCTACAGAATACTCCAGGACCCGACAGCACTCTACAAGACCCTTAGCAACACAACGGAACCTCACTAAAACCCTATGGGCTCCTACAGAACACTGCAGGTGCCTACGGAACCCTACAGACCCCTACAGAATACTACCAGCCACTACAGAAAAATATGGCCCCTACGGAACTCTACGGAACCTGGCAGAAACACTGTGGGCCCCTACAGGCCCTTGCGGGCACTTGCAGAACTCTGCAGGAACCCACGGAACTTTATGGAACCCTACCAGCCCCTACGGAAGCCTAAAGACCCTTGCAGGCAGTTACGGAACGGTACAGGGCCCTAGGGAACTTTACCAGCCACTACGGAACTCTACGGGCCCCTACGGAACCCTGCAGAACCCTCCAGAACCTTACAGAATCCCACGGATTCCTACAGACTCCTGCGGGCACTTACTCAACCCTAGAGGACCCTACGCAACACTACTGGCTCCTGCGGTACTCCACAGGCCTCTAGGGAACCTACGAAGCTCTACGGAACCCTATGGATCCTTACGGAACAGTACGGGCCCCTTCAGACCTCTGCGGGCGCTTATGGAAACCTACAGGACCCTACCGAAACTGTACGAGACTCTACAGGCCCCTAGGGAACACCACAGGCCCCTACGGAACCCTACACAACCCTCCGGAAACATATGGCACCCTACAAGCTCCTACCAACCCCTGCGGGCACTTACATAACCCTACAGGCCCCTACGGAAATCTACGGGACTCTACGGGCCCCTAGGGAACCCTTCAGATTTCGACGGAACCCTACCAGCCCCTCTGGAACCCTACAGAATACTCCAGGACCCGACAGCACTCTACAAGACCCTTAGCAACACAACAGAACCTCACTAAAACCCTATGGGCTCCTACAGAACACTGCAGGTGCCTACGGAACCCAACAGACCCCTACGGAACCCTACAGACACCTGCGGGCACTTACGGAACCCTGCAGGCCCCTACGGAACCCTACAGGTCCATACAGAACCCCACAGGGCCCTACGGAACTTTACCAGCCACTACGGAACTCTACGGGTCCCTACGGAACCCTGCAGAACCCTCCAGAACCTTACAGAATCCCACAGACTCCTACCAAACCCTGCGGGCACTTACACAACCCTACAGGTCCCTACGGAAATCTACAAGACTCTATGGGCCCCTAGGGAACCCTATAGATTTCGATGGAACCCTATGAGGCCCTCTGGAACCCTACAGAATACTCCAGGACCCGACAGCACTCTACAAGACCCTTAGCAACACAACGGAACCTCACTAAAACCCTATGGGCTCCTACAGAACACTGCAGGCTCCTACGGAACCCTACAGACCCCTACGGAACCCTACAGACACCTGCGGGCACTTACGGAACCCTGCAGGCCCCTACGGAACCCTACAGGTCCATACAGAACCCCACAGGGCCCTACGGAACTTTACCAGCCACTACGGAACTCTACGGGCCCCTACGGAACCCTGCAGAACCCTCCGGAACCTTACAGAATCCCACAGACTCCTACAGACTTCTGCGGGCACTTACACAACCCTACAGGTCCCTACGGCAATCTACGGGACTCTATGGGCCCCTAGGGAACCCTACAGATTTCGATGGAACCCTATGAGCCCCTCTGGAACCCTACAGAATACTCCAGGACCCGACAGCACTCTACAAGACCCTTAGCAACACAACGGAACCTCACTAAAACCCTATGGGCTCCTACAGAACACTGCAGGTGCCTACGGAAACCTACAGACCCCTACAGAATACTACCAGCCACTACAGAAAAATATGGCCCCTACGGAACTCTACGGAACCTGGCAGAAACACTGTGGGCCCCTACAGGCCCTCGCGGGCACTTGCAGAACTCTGCAGGAACCCACGGAACTTTATGGAACCCTACCAGCCCCTACGGAAGCCTAAAGACCCTTGCAGGCAGTTACGGAACGGTACAGGGCCCTAGGGAACTTTACCAGCCACTACGGAACTCTACGGGCCCCTACGGAACCCTGCAGAACCCTCCAGAACCTTACAGAATCCCACGGATTCCTACAGACTCCTGCGGGCACTTACTCAACCCTAGAGGACCCTACGGAACACTACTGGCTCCTGCGGTACTCCACAGGCCTCTAGGGAACCTACGAAGCTCTACGGAACCCTATGGATCCTTACGGAACAGTACGAGCCCATTCAGACCTCTGCGGGCGCTTATGGAAACCTACAGGACCCTACGGAACTGTACGAGACTCTACAGGCCCCTAGGGAACACCACAGGCCCCTACGGAACCCTACACAACCCTCTGGAAACATATGGCACCCTACAAGCTCCTACCAACCCCTGCGGGCACTTTCATAACCCTACAGGTCCCTACGGCAATCTACGGGACTCTATGGGCCCCTAGGGAACCCTATAGATTTCGATGGAACCCTATGAGGCCCTCTGGAACCCTACAGAATACTCCAGGACCCGACAGCACTCTACAAGACCCTTAGCAACACAACGGAACCTCACTAAAACCCTATGGGCTCCTACAGAACACTGCAGGTGCCTACGGAACCCTACAGACCCCTACGGAACCCTACAGACACCTGCGGGCACTTACGGAACCCTGCAGGCCCCTACGGAACCCTACAGGTCCATACAGAACCCCACAGGGCCCTACGGAACTTTACCAACCACTACGGAACTCTACGGGCCCCTACGGAACCCTGCAGAACCCTCCGGAACCTTACAGAATCCCACAGACTCCTACAGACTTCTGCGGGCACTTAAACAACCCTACAGGCCCCTACGGAACACTGCCAGCCCCTATGGAAGGAACCCTACGGGCCCCTACAGAACACTACTGGCTCCTGCGGTACTCCACAGGCCTCTAGGGAACCTACGAAGCTCTACGGAGCCCTATGGATCCTTACGGAACAGTACAGGCCCATTCAGACCTCTGCGGGCACTTATGGAAACCTACAGGACCCTACAGAACTGTACGAGACTCTACAGGCCCCTAGGGAACACCACAGGCCCCTACGGAACTGTACGAGACTCTACAGGCCCCTAGGGAACACCACAGGCCCCTACGGAACCCTACACAACCCTCTGGAAACTTATGGAACCCTACAAGCTCCTACCAACCCCTGCGAGCACTTACACAACCCTACAGGTCCCTACGGCAATCTACGGGACTCTATGGGCCCCTAGGGAACCCTACAGATTTCGACGGAACCCTACGAGCCCCTCTGGAACCCTACAGAATACTCCAGGACCCGACAGCACTCTACAAGACCCTTAGCAACACAACGGAACCTCACTAAAACCCTATGGGCTCCTACAGAACACTGCAGGTGCCTACGGAAACCTACAGACCCCTACAGAATACTACCAGCCACTACAGAAAAATATGGCCCCTACGGAACTCTACGGAACCTGGCAGAAACACTGTGGGCCCCTACAGGCCCTTGCGGGCACTTGCAGAACTCTGCAGGAACCCACGGAACTTTATGGAACCCTACCAGCCCCTACGGAAGCCTAAAGACCCTTGCAGGCAGTTACGGAACGGTACAGGGCCCTAGGGAACCTTACCAGCCACTACGGAACTCTACGGGCCCCTACGGAACCCTGCAGAACCCTCCAGAACCTTACAGAATCCCACGGATTCCTACAGACTCCTGCGGGCACTTACTCAACCCTAGAGGACCCTACGGAACACTACTGGCTCCTGCGGTACTCTACAGGCCTCTAGGGAACCTACGAAGCTCTACGGAACCCTATGGATCCTTACGGAACAGTACGGGCCCCTTCAGACCTCTGCGGGCGCTTATGGAAACCTACAGGACCCTACCGAAACTGTACGAGACTCTACAGGCCCCTAGGGAACACCACAGGCCCCTACGGAACCCTACACAACCCTCCGGAAACATATGGCACCCTACAAGCTCCTACCAACCCCTGCGGGCACTTTCATAACCCTACAGGCCCCTACGGAAATCTACGGGACTCTACGGGCCCCTAGGGAACCCTTCAGATTTCGACGGAACCCTACCAGCCCCTCTGGAACCCTACAGAATACTCCAGGACCCGACAGCACTCTACAAGACCCTTAGCAACACAACGGAACCTCACTAAAACCCTATGGGCTCCTACAGAACACTGCAGGTGCCTACGGAACCCTACAGACCCCTACGGAACCCTACAGACACCTGTGGGCACTTACGGAACCCTGCAGGCCCCTACGGAACCCTACAGGTCCATACAGAACCCCACAGGGCCCTACGGAACTTTACCAACCACTACGGAACTCTACGGGCCCCTACGGAACCCTGCAGAACCCTCCAGAACCTTACAGAATCCCACGGATTCCTACAGACTCCTGCGGGCACTTACTCAACCCTAGAGGACCCTACGGAACACTGCCAGCTCCTATGGAAGGAACCCTACGGGCCCCTACAGAACACTACTGGCTCCTGCGGTACTCCAGAGGCCTCTAGGGAACCTACGAAGCTCTACGGAGCCCTATGGATCCTTACGGAACAGTACGGGCCCCTTCAGACCTCTGCGGGCGCTTATGGAAACCTACAGGACCCTACAGAACTGTACGAGACTCTACAGGCCCCTAGGGAACCGTACGAGACTCTACAGGCCCTTAGGGAACACCACAGGCCCCTACGGAACCCTACACAACCCTCTGGAAACTTATGGAACCCTACAAGCTCCTACCAACCCCTGCGAGCACTTACACAACCCTACAGGTCCCTACGGCAATCTACGGGACTCTATGGGCCCCTAGGGAACCCTACAGATTTCGATGGAACCCTATGAGCCCCTCTGGAACCCTACAGAATACTCCAGGACCCGACAGCACTCTACAAGACCCTTAGCAACACAACGGAACCTCACTAAAACCCTATGGGCTCCTACAGAACACTGCAGGTGCCTACGGAAACCTACAGACCCCTACAGAATACTACCAGCCACTACAGAAAAATATGGCCCCTACGGAACTCTACGGAACCTGGCAGAAACACTGTGGGCCCCTACAGGCCCTCGCGGGCACTTGCAGAACTCTGCAGGAACCCACGGAACTTTATGGAACCCTACCAGCCCCTACGGAAGCCTAAAGACCCTTGCAGGCAGTTACGGAACGGTACAGGGCCCTAGGGAACTTTACCAGCCACTACGGAACTCTACGGGCCCCTACGGAACCCTGCAGAACCCTCCAGAACCTTACAGAATCCCACGGATTCCTACAGACTCCTGCGGGCACTTACTCAACCCTAGAGGACCCTACGCAACACTACTGGCTCCTGCGGTACTCTACAGGCCTCTAGGGAACCTACGAAGCTCTACGGAACCCTATGGATCCTTACGGAACAGTACGGGCCCCTTCAGACCTCTGCGGGCGCTTATGGAAACCTACAGGACCCTACCGAAACTGTACGAGACTCTACAGGCCCCTAGGGAACACCACAGGCCCCTACGGAACCCTACACAACCCTCCGGAAACATATGGCACCCTACAAGCTCCTACCAACCCCTGCGGGCACTTACATAACCCTACAGGCCCCTACAGAAATCTACGGGACTCTACGGGCCCCTAGGGAACCCTTCAGATTTCGACGGAACCCTACCAGCCCCTCTGGAACCCTACAGAATACTCCAGGACCCGACAGCACTCTACAAGACCCTTAGCAACACAACAGAACCTCACTAAAACCCTATGGGCTCCTACAGAACACTGCAGGTGCCTACGGAACCCAACAGACCCCTACGGAACCCTACAGACACCTGCGGGCACTTACGGAACCCTGCAGGCCCCTACGGAACCCTACAGGTCCATACAGAACCCCACAGGGCCCTACGGAACTTTACCAGCCACTACGGAACTCTACGGGTCCCTACGGAACCCTGCAGAACCCTCCAGAACCTTACAGAATCCCACAGACTCCTACCAAACCCTGCGGGCACTTACACAACCCTACAGGTCCCTACGGAAATCTACAAGACTCTATGGGCCCCTAGGGAACCCTATAGATTTCGATGGAACCCTATGAGGCCCTCTGGAACCCTACAGAATACTCCAGGACCCGACAGCACTCTACAAGACCCTTAGCAACACAACGGAACCTCACTAAAACCCTATGGGCTCCTACAGAACACTGCAGGCGCCTACGGAAACCTACAGACCCCTACAGAATACTACCACCACTACAGAAAAATATGGCCCCTACGGAACTCTACGGAACCTGGCAGAAACACTGTGGGCCCCTACAGGCCCTTGCGGGCACTTGCAGAACTCTGCAGGAACCCACGGAACTTTATGGAACCCTACCAGCCCCTACGGAAGCCTAAAGACCCTTGCAGGCAGTTACGGAACGGTACAGGGCCCTAGGGAACTTTACCAGCCACTACGGAACTCTACGGGCCCCTACGGAACCCTGCAGAACCCTCCAGAACCTTACAGAATCCCACGGATTCCTACAGACTCCTGCGGGCACTTACTCAACCCTAGAGGACCCTACGGAACACTACTGGCTCCTGCGGTACTCTACAGGCCTCTAGGGAACCTACGAAGCTCTACGGAACCCTATGGATCCTTACGGAACAGTACGGGCCCCTTCAGACCTCTGCGGGCGCTTATGGAAACCTACAGGACCCTACCGAAACTGTACGAGACTCTACAGGCCCCTAGGGAACACCACAGGCCCCTACGGAACCCTACACAACCCTCCGGAAACATATGGCACCCTACAAGCTCCTACCAACCCCTGCGGGCACTTTCATAACCCTACAGGCCCCTACGGAAATCTACGGGACTCTACGGGCCCCTAGGGAACCCTTCAGATTTCGACGGAACCCTACCAGCCCCTCTGGAACCCTACAGAATACTCCAGGACCCGACAGCACTCTACAAGACCCTTAGCAACACAACGGAACCTCACTAAAACCCTATGGGCTCCTACAGAACACTGCAGGTGCCTACGGAACCCTACAGACCCCTACGGAACCCTACAGACACCTGTGGGCACTTACGGAACCCTGCAGGCCCCTACGGAACCCTACAGGTCCATACAGAACCCCACAGGGCCCTACGGAACTTTACCAACCACTACGGAACTCTACGGGCCCCTACGGAACCCTGCAGAACCCTCCAGAACCTTACAGAATCCCACGGATTCCTACAGACTCCTGCGGGCACTTACTCAACCCTAGAGGACCCTACGGAACACTGCCAGCTCCTATGGAAGGAACCCTACGGGCCCCTACAGAACACTACTGGCTCCTGCGGTACTCCAGAGGCCTCTAGGGAACCTACGAAGCTCTACGGAGCCCTATGGATCCTTACGGAACAGTACGGGCCCCTTCAGACCTCTGCGGGCGCTTATGGAAACCTACAGGACCCTACAGAACTGTACGAGACTCTACAGGCCCCTAGGGAACCGTACGAGACTCTACAGGCCCTTAGGGAACACCACAGGCCCCTACGGAACCCTACACAACCCTCTGGAAACTTATGGAACCCTACAAGCTCCTACCAACCCCTGCGAGCACTTACACAACCCTACAGGTCCCTACGGCAATCTACGGGACTCTATGGGCCCCTAGGGAACCCTACAGATTTCGACGGAACCCTATGAGCCCCTCTGGAACCCTACAGAATACTCCAGGACCCGACAGCACTCTACAAGACCCTTAGCAACACAACGGAACCTCACTAAAACCCTATGGGCTCCTACAGAACACTGCAGGTGCCTACGGAAACCTACAGACCCCTACAGAATACTACCAGCCACTACAGAAAAATATGGCCCCTACGGAACTCTACGGAACCTGGCAGAAACACTGTGGGCCCCTACAGGCCCTTGCGGGCACTTGCAGAACTCTGCAGGAACCCACGGAACTTTATGGAACCCTACCAGCCCCTACGGAAGCCTAAAGACCCTTGCAGGCAGTTACGGAACGGTACAGGGCCCTACAGAACTTTACCAGCCACTACGGAACTCTACGGGCCCCTACGGAACCCTGCAGAACCCTCCAGAACCTTACAGAATCCCACGGATTCCTACAGACTCCTGCGGGCACTTACTCAACCCTAGAGGACCCTACGCAACACTACTGGCTCCTGCGGTACTCTACAGGCCTCTAGGGAACCTACGAAGCTCTACGGAACCCTATGGATCCTTACGGAACAGTACGGGCCCCTTCAGACCTCTGCGGGCGCTTATGGAAACCTACAGGACCCTACCGAAACTGTACGAGACTCTACAGGCCCCTAGGGAACACCACAGGCCCCTACGGAACCCTACACAACCCTCCGGAAACATATGGCACCCTACAAGCTCCTACCAACCCCTGCGGGCACTTACATAACCCTACAGGCCCCTACGGAAATCTACGGGACTCTACGGGCCCCTAGGGAACCCTTCAGATTTCGACGGAACCCTACCAGCCCCTCTGGAACCCTACAGAATACTCCAGGACCCGACAGCACTCTACAAGACCCTTAGCAACACAACAGAACCTCACTAAAACCCTATGGGCTCCTACAGAACACTGCAGGTGCCTACGGAACCCAACAGACCCCTACGGAACCCTACAGACACCTGCGGGCACTTACGGAACCCTGCAGGCCCCTACGGAACCCTACAGGTCCATACAGAACCCCACAGGGCCCTACGGAACTTTACCAGCCACTACGGAACTCTACAGGTCCCTACGGAACCCTGCAGAACCCTCCAGAACCTTACAGAATCCCACAGACTCCTACCAAACCCTGCGGGCACTTACACAACCCTACAGGTCCCTACGGAAATCTACAAGACTCTATGGGCCCCTAGGGAACCCTATAGATTTCGATGGAACCCTATGAGGCCCTCTGGAACCCTACAGAATACTCCAGGACCCGACAGCACTCTACAAGACCCTTAGCAACACAACGGAACCTCACTAAAACCCTATGGGCTCCTACAGAACACTGCAGGCTCCTACGGAACCCTACAGACCCCTACGGAACCCTACAGACACCTGCGGGCACTTACGGAACCCTGCAGGCCCCTACGGAACCCTACAGGTCCATACAGAACCCCACAGGGCCCTACGGAACTTTACCAGCCACTACGGAACTCTACGGGTCCCTATGGAACCCTGCAGAACCCTCCAGAACCTTACAGAATCCCACAGACTCCCACAGACTTCTGCGGGCACTTACACAACCCTACAGGTCCCTACGGAAATCTACGGGACTCTATGGGCCCCTAGGGAACCCTATAGATTTCGATGGAACCCTAGGAGGCCCTCTGGAACCCTACAGAATACTCCAGGACCCGACAGCACTCTACAAGACCCTTAGCAACACAACAGAACCTCACTAAAACCCTATGGGCTCCTACAGAACACTGCAGGCGCCTACGGAAACCTACAGACCCCTACAGAATACTACCACCACTACAGAAAAATATGGCCCCTACGGAACTCTACGGAACCTGGCAGAAACACTGTGGGCCCCTACAGGCCCTTGCGGGCACTTGCAGAACTCTGCAGGAACCCACGGAACTTTATGGAACCCTACCAGCCCCTACGGAAGCCTAAAGACCCTTGCAGGCAGTTACGGAACGGTACAGGGCCCTACAGAACTTTACCAGCCACTACGGAACTCTACGGGCCCATACGGAACCCTGCAGAACCCTCCAGAACCTTACAGAATCCCACGGATTCCTACAGACTCCTGCGGGCACTTACTCAACCCTAGAGGACCCTACGCAACACTACTGGCTCCTGCGGTACTCTACAGGCCTCTAGGGAACCTACGAAGCTCTACGGAACCCTATGGATCCTTACGGAACAGTACGGGCCCCTTCAGACCTCTGCGGGCGCTTATGGAAACCTACAGGACCCTACCGAAACTGTACGAGACTCTACAGGCCCCTAGGGAACACCACAGGCCCCTACGGAACCCTACACAACCCTCCGGAAACATATGGCACCCTACAAGCTCCTACCAACCCCTGCGGGCACTTACATAACCCTACAGGCCCCTACAGAAATCTACGGGACTCTACGGGCCCCTAGGGAACCCTTCAGATTTCGACGGAACCCTACCAGCCCCTCTGGAACCCTACAGAATACTCCAGGACCCGACAGCACTCTACAAGACCCTTAGCAACACAACAGAACCTCACTAAAACCCTATGGGCTCCTACAGAACACTGCAGGTGCCTACGGAACCCAACAGACCCCTACGGAACCCTACAGACACCTGCGGGCACTTACGGAACCCTGCAGGCCCCTACGGAACCCTACAGGTCCATACAGAACCCCACAGGGCCCTACGGAACTTTACCAGCCACTACGGAACTCTACAGGTCCCTACGGAACCCTGCAGAACCCTCCAGAACCTTACAGAATCCCACAGACTCCTACCAAACCCTGCGGGCACTTACACAACCCTACAGGTCCCTACGGAAATCTACAAGACTCTATGGGCCCCTAGGGAACCCTATAGATTTCGATGGAACCCTATGAGGCCCTCTGGAACCCTACAGAATACTCCAGGACCCGACAGCACTCTACAAGACCCTTAGCAACACAACGGAACCTCACTAAAACCCTATGGGCTCCTACAGAACACTGCAGGCTCCTACGGAACCCTACAGACCCCTACGGAACCCTACAGACACCTGCGGGCACTTACGGAACCCTGCAGGCCCCTACGGAACCCTACAGGTCCATACAGAACCCCACAGGGCCCTACGGAACTTTACCAGCCACTACGGAACTCTACGGGCCCCTACGGAACCCTGCAGAACCCTCCGGAACCTTACAGAATCCCACAGACTCCTACAGACTTCTGCGGGCACTTACACAACCCTACAGGTCCCTACGGAAATCTACGGGACTCTATGGGCCCCTACGGAACCCTATAGATTTCGATGGAACCCTACGAGCCCCTCTGGAACCCTACAGAATACTCCAGGACCCGACAGCACTCTACAAGACCCTTAGCAACACAACGGAACCTCACTAAAACCCTATGGGCTCCTACAGAACACTGTAGGCGCCTACGGAAACCTACAGACCCCTACGGAATACTACCAGCCACTACAGAAAAATATGGCCCCTACGGAACTCTACGGAACCTGGCAGAAACACTGTGGGCCCCTACAGGCCCTTGCGGGCACTTGCAGAACTCTGCAGGAACCCACGGAACTTTATGGAACCCTACCAGCCCCTACGGAAGCCTAAAGACCCTTGCAGGCAGTTACGGAACGGTACAGGGCCCTAGGGAACTTTACCAGCCACTACGGAACTCTACGGGCCCCTACGGAACCCTGCAGAACCCTCCAGAACCTTACAGAATCCCACGGATTCCTACAGACTCCTGCGGGCACTTACTCAACCCTAGAGGACCCTACGGAACACTGCCAGCTCCTATGGAAGGAACCCTACGGGCCCCTACAGAACACTACTGGCTCCTGCGGTACTCCACAGGCCTCTAGGGAACCTACGAAGCTCTACGGAACCCTATGGATCCTTACGGCACAGTACGGGCCCCTTCAGACCTCTGCGGGCGCTTATGGAAACCTACAGGACCCTACGGAACTGTACGAGACTCTACAGGCCCCTAGGGAACACCACAGGCCCCTGCGGAACCGCACGAGACTCTACAGGCCCTTAGGGAACACCACAGGCCCCTACGGAAACCTACACAACCCTCCGGAAACTTATGGAACCCTACAAGCTCCTACCAACCCCTGCGAGCACTTACACAACCCTACAGGTCCCTACGGAAATCTACGGGACTCTATGGGCCCCTAGGGAACCCTACAGATTTCGACGGAACCCTACCAGCCCCTCTGGAACCCTACAGAATACTCCAGGACCCGACAGCACTCTACAAGACCCTTAGCAACACAACGGAACCTCACTAAAACCCTATGGGCTCCTACAGAACACTGTAGGTGCCTACGGAAACCTACAGACCCCTACAGAATACTACCAGCCACTACAGAAAAATATGGCCCCTACGGAACTCTACGGAACCTGGCAGAAACACTGTGGGCCCCTACAGGCCCTTGCGGGCACTTGCAGAACTCTGCAGGAACCCACGGAACTTTATGGAACCCTACCAGCCCCTACGGAAGCCTAAAGACCCTTGCAGGCAGTTACGGAACGGTACAGGGCCCTACAGAACTTTACCAGCCACTACGGAACTCTACGGGCCCATACGGAACCCTGCAGAACCCTCCAGAACCTTACAGAATCCCACGGATTCCTACAGACTCCTGCGGGCACTTACTCAACCCTAGAGGACCCTACGCAACACTACTGGCTCCTGCGGTACTCTACAGGCCTCTAGGGAACCTACGAAGCTCTACGGAACCCTATGGATCCTTACGGAACAGTACGGGCCCCTTCAGACCTCTGCGGGCGCTTATGGAAACCTACAGGACCCTACCGAAACTGTACGAGACTCTACAGGCCCCTAGGGAACACCACAGGCCCCTACGGAACTGTACGAGACTCTACAGGCCCCTAGGGAACACCACAGGCCCCTACGGAACCCTACACAACCCTCTGGAAACTTATGGAACCCTACAAGCTCCTACCAACCCCTGCGAGCACTTACACAACCCTACAGGTCCCTACGGCAATCTACGGGACTCTATGGGCCCCTAGGGAACCCTACAGATTTCGACGGAACCCTACGAGCCCCTCTGGAACCCTACAGAATACTCCAGGACCCGACAGCACTCTACAAGACCCTTAGCAACACAACGGAACCTCACTAAAACCCTATGGGCTCCTACAGAACACTGCAGGTGCCTACGGAAACCTACAGACCCCTACAGAATACTACCAGCCACTACAGAAAAATATGGCCCCTACGGAACTCTACGGAACCTGGCAGAAACACTGTGGGCCCCTACAGGCCCTTGCGGGCACTTGCAGAACTCTGCAGGAACCCACGGAACTTTATGGAACCCTACCAGCCCCTACGGAAGCCTAAAGACCCTTGCAGGCAGTTACGGAACGGTACAGGGCCCTAGGGAACTTTACCAGCCACTACGGAACTCTACGGGCCCCTACGGAACCCTGCAGAACCCTCCAGAACCTTACAGAATCCCACGGATTCCTACAGACTCCTGCGGGCACTTACTCAACCCTAGAGGACCCTACGGAACACTGCCAGCTCCTATGGAAGGAACCCTACGCGCCCCTACAGAACACTACTGGCTCCTGCGGTACTCCACAGGCCTCTAGGGAACCTACGAAGCTCTACGGAACCCTATGGATCCTTACGGCACAGTACGGGCCCCTTCAGACCTCTGCGGGCGCTTATGGAAACCTACAGGACCCTACGGAACTGTACGAGACTCTACAGGCCCCTAGGGAACACCACAGGCCCCTGCGGAACCGTACGAGACTCTACAGGCCCTTAGGGAACACCACAGGCCCCTACGGAACCCTACACAACCCTCTGGAAACTTATGGAACCCTACAAGCTCCTACCAACCCCTGCGAGCACTTACACAACCCTACAGGTCCCTACGGCAATCTACGGGACTCTATGGGCCCCTAGGGAACCCTTCAGATTTCGACGGAACCCTACGAGCCCCTCTGGAACCCTACAGAATACTCCAGGACCCGACAGCACTCTACAAGACCCTTAGCAACACAACGGAACCTCACTAAAACCCTATGGGCTCCTACAGAACACTGTAGGTGCCTACGGAAACCTACAGACCCCTACAGAATACTACCAGCCACTAAGAAAAATATGGCCCCTACGGAACTCTACGGAACCTGGCAGAAACACTGTGGGCCCCTACAGGCCCTTGCGGGCACTTGCAGAACTCTGCAGGAACCCACGGAACTTTATGGAACCCTACCAGCCCCTACGGAAGCCTAAAGACCCTTGCAGGCAGTTACGGAACGGTACAGGGCCCTACAGAACTTTACCAGCCACTACGGAACTCTACGGGCCCCTACGGAACCCTGCAGAACCCTCCAGAACCTTACAGAATCCCACGGATTCCTACAGACTCCTGCGGGCACTTACTCAACCCTAGAGGACCCTACAGAACACTACTGGCTCCTACGGTACTCTACAGGCCTCTAGGGAACCTACGAAGCTCTACGGAACCCTATGGATCCTTACGGAACAGTACGAGCCCATTCAGACCTCTGCGGGCGCTTATGGAAACCTACAGGACCCTACGGAACTGTACGAGACTCTACAGGCCCCTAGGGAACACCACAGGCCCCTACGGAACCCTACACAACCCTCTGGAAACATATGGAACCCTACAAGCTCCTACCAACCCCTGCGGGCACTTTCATAACCCTACAGGTCCCTACGGCAATCTACGGGACTCTATGGGCCCCTAGGGAACCCTATAGATTTCGATGGAACCCTAGGAGGCTCTCTGGAACCCTACAGAATACTCCAGGACCCGACAGCACTCTACAAGACCCTTAGCAACACAACGGAACCTCACTAAAACCCTATGGGCTCCTACAGAACACTGCAGGTGCCTACGGAACCCTACAGACCCCTACGGAACCCTACAGACACCTGCGGGCACTTACGGAACCCTGCAGGCCCCTACGGAACCCTACAGGTCCATACAGAACCCCACAGGGCCCTACGGAACTTTACCAACCACTACGGAACTCTACGGGCCCCTACGGAACCCTGCAGAACCCTCCGGAACCTTACGGAATCCCACAGACTCCTACAGACTTCTGCGGGCACTTACACAACCCTACAGGTCCCTACGGAAATCTACGGGACTCTATGGGCCCCTACGGAACCCTATAGATTTCGATGGAACCCTACGAGCCCCTCTGGAACCCTACAGAATACTCCAGGACCCGACAGCACTCTACAAGACCCTTAGCAACACAACGGAACCTCACTAAAACCCTATGGGCTCCTACAGAACACTGTAGGCGCCTACGGAAACCTACAGACCCCTACGGAATACTACCAGCCACTACAGAAAAATATGGCCCCTACGGAACTCTACGGAACCAGGCAGAAACACTGTGGGCCCCTACAGGCCCTTGCGGGCACTTGCAGAACTCTGCAGGAACCCACGGAACTTTATGGAACCCTACCAGCCCCTACGGAAGCCTAAAGACCCTTGCAGGCAGTTACGGAACGGTACAGGGCCCTAGGGAACTTTACCAGCCACTACGGAACTCTACGGGCCCCTACGGAACCCTGCAGAACCCTCCAGAACCTTACAGAATCCCACGGATTCCTACAGACTCCTGCGGGCACTTACTCAACCCTAGAGGACCCTACGGAACACTGCCACCTCCTATGGAAGGAACCCTACGGGCCCCTACAGAACACTACTGGCTCCTGCGGTACTCCACAGGCCTCTAGGGAACCTACGAAGCTCTACGGAGCCCTATGGATCCTTACGGAACAGTACAGGCCCCTTCAGACCTCTGCGGGCGCTTATGGAAACCTACAGGACCCTACCGAAACTGTACGAGACTCTACAGGCCCCTAGGGAACACCACAGGCCCCTACGGAACCCTACACAACCCTCCGGAAACATATGGCACCCTACAAGCTCCTACCAACCCCTGCGGGCACTTACATAACCCTACAGGCCCCTACAGAAATCTACGGGACTCTACGGGCCCCTAGGGAACCCTTCAGATTTCGACGGAACCCTACCAGCCCCTCTGGAACCCTACAGAATACTCCAGGACCCGACAGCACTCTACAAGACCCTTAGCAACACAACAGAACCTCACTAAAACCCTATGGGCTCCTACAGAACACTGCAGGTGCCTACGGAACCCAACAGACCCCTACGGAACCCTACAGACACCTGCGGGCACTTACGGAACCCTGCAGGCCCCTACGGAACCCTACAGGTCCATACAGAACCCCACAGGGCCCTACGGAACTTTACCAGCCACTACGGAACTCTACAGGTCCCAACGGAACCCTGCAGAACCCTCCAGAACCTTACAGAATCCCACAGACTCCTACCAAACCCTGCGGGCACTTACACAACCCTACAGGTCCCTACGGAAATCTACAAGACTCTATGGGCCCCTAGGGAACCCTATAGATTTCGATGGAACCCTATGAGGCCCTCTGGAACCCTACAGAATACTCCAGGACCCGACAGCACTCTACAAGACCCTTAGCAACACAACGGAACCTCACTAAAACCCTATGGGCTCCTACAGAACACTGCAGGCTCCTACGGAACCCTACAGACCCCTACGGAACCCTACAGACACCTGCGGGCACTTACGGAACCCTGCAGGCCCCTACGGAACCCTACAGGTCCATACAGAACCCCACAGGGCCCTACGGAACTTTACCAGCCACTACGGAACTCTACGGGCCCCTACGGAACCCTGCAGAACCCTCCGGAACCTTACAGAATCCCACAGACTCCTACAGACTTCTGCGGGCACTTACACAACCCTACAGGTCCCTACGGAAATCTACGGGACTCTATGGGCCCCTACGGAACCCTATAGATTTCGATGGAACCCTACGAGCCCCTCTGGAACCCTACAGAATACTCCAGGACCCGACAGCACTCTACAAGACCCTTAGCAACACAACGGAACCTCACTAAAACCCTATGGGCTCCTACAGAACACTGTAGGCGCCTACGGAAACCTACAGACCCCTACGGAATACTACCAGCCACTACAGAAAAATATGGCCCCTACGGAACTCTACGGAACCTGGCAGAAACACTGTGGGCCCCTACAGGCCCTTGCGGGCACTTGCAGAACTCTGCAGGAACCCACGGAACTTTATGGAACCCTACCAGCCCCTGCGGAAGCCTAAAGACCCTTGCAGGCAGTTACGGAACGGTACAGGGCCCTACAGAACTTTACCAGCCACTACGGAACTCTACGGCCCCTACGGAACCCTGCAGAACCCTCCAGAACCTTACAGAATCCCACGGATTCCTACAGACTCCTGCGGGCACTTACTCAACCCTAGAGGACCCTACGGAACACTGCCAGCTCCTATGGAAGGAACCCTACGGGCCCCTACAGAACACTACTGGCTCCTGCGGTACTCCACAGGCCTCTAGGGAACCTACGAAGCTCTACGGAACCCTATGGATCCTTACGGCACAGTACGGGCCCCTACAGACCTCTGCGGGCGCTTATGGAAACCTACAGGACCCTACGGAACTGTACGAGACTCTACAGGCCCCTAGGGAACACCACAGGCCCCTAGGGAACCGTACGAGACTCTACAGGCCCTTAGGGAACACCACAGGCCCCTACGGAACCCTACACAACCCTCTGGAAACTTATGGAACCCTACAAGCTCCTACCAACCCCTGCGAGCACTTACACAACCCTACAGGTCCCTACGGAAATCTACGGGACTCTATGGGCCCCTAGGGAACCCTACAGATTTCGACGGAACCCTACCAGCCCCTCTGGAACCCTACAGAATACTCCAGGACCCGACAGCACTCTACAAGACCCTTAGCAACACAACGGAACCTCACTAAAACCCTATGGGCTCCTACAGAACACTGTAGGTGCCTACGGAAACCTACAGACCCCTACAGAATACTACCAGCCACTACAGAAAAATATGGCCCCTACGGAACTCTACGGAACCTGGCAGAAACACTGTGGGCCCCTACAGGCCCTTGCGGGCACTTGCAGAACTCTGCAGGAACCCACGGAACTTTATGGAACCCTACCAGCCCCTACGGAAGCCTAAAGACCCTTGCAGGCAGTTACGGAACGGTACAGGGCCCTAGGGAACTTTACCAGCCACTACGGAACTCTACGGGCCCCTACGGAACCCTGCAGAACCCTCCAGAACCTTACAGAATCCCACGGATTCCTACAGACTCCTGCGGGCACTTACTCAACCCTAGAGGACCCTACGCAACACTACTGGCTCCTACGGTACTCCACAGGCCTCTAGGGAACCTACGAAGCTCTACGGAACCCTATGGATCCTTACGGAACAGTACGAGCCCATTCAGACCTCTGCGGGCGCTTATGAAACCTACAGGACCCTACGGAACTGTACGAGACTCTACAGGCCCCTAGGGAACACCACAGGCCCCTACGGAACCCTACACAACCCTCTGGAAACATATGGCACCCTACAAGCTCCTACCAACCCCTGCGGGCACTTTCATAACCCTACAGGTCCCTACGGCAATCTACGGGACTCTATGGGCCCCTAGGGAACCCTATAGATTTCGATGGAACCCTATGAGCCCTCTGGAACCCTACAGAATACTCCAGGACCCGACAGCACTCTACAAGACCCTTAGCAACACAACGGAACCTCACTAAAACCCTATGGGCTCCTACAGAACACTGCAGGCCCCTACGGAACCCTAGAGAACCCTACGGAACCCTACAGACACCTGTGGGCACTTACGGAACCCTGCAGGCCCCTACGGAACCCTACAGGTCCATACAGAACCCCACAGGGCCCTACGGAACTTTACCAACCACTACGGAACTCTACGGGCCCCTACGGAACCCTGCAGAACCCTCCGGAACCTTACAGAATCCCACAGACTTCTGCGGGCACTTAAACAACCCTACAGGCCCCTACGGAACACTGCCAGCCCCTATGGAAGGAACCCTACGGGCCCCTACAGAACACTACTGGCTCCTGCGGTACTCCACAGGCCTCTAGGGAACCTACGAAGCTCTACGGAGCCCTATGGATCCTTACGGAACAGTACAGGCCCATTCAGACCTCTGCGGGCACTTATGGAAACCTACAGGACCCTACGGAACTGTACGAGACTCTACAGGCCCCTAGGGAACACCACAGGCCCCTACGGAACTGTACGAGACTCTACAGGCCCCTAGGGAACACCACAGGCCCCTACGGAACCTACACAACCCTCTGGAAACTTATGGAACCCTACAAGCTCCTACCAACCCCTGCGAGCACTTACACAACCCTACAGGTCCCTACGGCAATCTACGGGACTCTATGGGCCCCTAGGGAACCCTACAGATTTTCGACGGAACCCTACGAGCCCCTCTGGAACCCTACAGAATACTCCAGGACCCGACAGCACTCTACAAGACCCTTAGCAACACAACGGAACCTCACTAAAACCCTATGGGCTCCTACAGAACACTGCAGGTGCCTACGGAAACCTACAGACCCCTACAGAATACTACCAGCCACTACAGAAAAATATGGCCCCTACGGAACTCTACGGAACCTGGCAGAAACACTGTGGGCCCCTACAGGCCCTTGCGGGCACTTGCAGAACTCTGCAGGAACCCACGGAACTTTATGGAACCCTACCAGCCCCTACGGAAGCCTAAAGACCCTTGCAGGCAGTTACGGAACGGTACAGGGCCCTAGGGAACTTTACCAGCCACTACGGAACTCTACGGGCCCCTACGGAACCCTGCAGAACCCTCCAGAACCTTACAGAATCCCACGGATTCCTACAGACTCCTGCGGGCACTTACTCAACCCTAGAGGACCCTACGGAACACTGCCAGCTCCTATGGAAGGAACCCTACGCGCCCCTACAGAACACTACTGGCTCCTGCGGTACTCCACAGGCCTCTAGGGAACCTACGAAGCTCTACGGAACCCTATGGATCCTTACGGCACAGTACGGGCCCCTTCAGACCTCTGCGGGCGCTTATGGAAACCTACAGGACCCTACGGAACTGTACGAGACTCTACAGGCCCCTAGGGAACACCACAGGCCCCTGCGGAACCGTACGAGACTCTACAGGCCCTTAGGGAACACCACAGGCCCCTACGGAACCCTACACAACCCTCTGGAAACTTATGGAACCCTACAAGCTCCTACCAACCCCTGCGAGCACTTACACAACCCTACAGGTCCCTACGGCAATCTACGGGACTCTATGGGCCCCTAGGGAACCCTTCAGATTTCGACGGAACCCTACGAGCCCCTCTGGAACCCTACAGAATACTCCAGGACCCGACAGCACTCTACAAGACCCTTAGCAACACAACGGAACCTCACTAAAACCCTATGGGCTCCTACAGAACACTGTAGGTGCCTACGGAAACCTACAGACCCCTACAGAATACTACCAGCCACTAAGAAAAATATGGCCCCTACGGAACTCTACGGAACCTGGCAGAAACACTGTGGGCCCCTACAGGCCCTTGCGGGCACTTGCAGAACTCTGCAGGAACCCACGGAACTTTATGGAACCCTACCAGCCCCTACGGAAGCCTAAAGACCCTTGCAGGCAGTTACGGAACGGTACAGGGCCCTACAGAACTTTACCAGCCACTACGGAACTCTACGGGCCCCTACGGAACCCTGCAGAACCCTCCAGAACCTTACAGAATCCCACGGATTCCTACAGACTCCTGCGGGCACTTACTCAACCCTAGAGGACCCTACAGAACACTACTGGCTCCTACGGTACTCCACAGGCCTCTAGGGAACCTACGAAGCTCTACGGAACCCTATGGATCCTTACGGAACAGTACGAGCCCATTCAGACCTCTGCGGGCGCTTATGGAAACCTACAGGACCCTACGGAACTGTATGAGACTCTACAGGCCCCTAGGGAACACCACAGGCCCCTACGGAACCCTACACAACCCTCCGGAAACATATGGAACCCTACAAGCTCCTACCAACCCCTGCGGGCACTTTCATAACCCTACAGGTCCCTACGGCAATCTACGGGACTCTATGGGCCCCTAGGGAACCCTATAGATTTCGATGGAACCCTATGAGGCTCTCTGGAACCCTACAGAATACTCCAGGACCCGACAGCACTCTACAAGACCCTTAGCAACACAACGGAACCTCACTAAAACCCTATGGGCTCCTACAGAACACTGCAGGTGCCTACGGAACCCTACAGACCCCTACGGAACCCTACAGACACCTGCGGGCACTTACGGAACCCTGCAGGCCCCTACGGAACCCTACAGGTCCATACAGAACCCCACAGGGCCCTACGGAACTTTACCAACCACTACGGAACTCTACGGGCCCCTACGGAACCCTGCAGAACCCTCCGGAACCTTACGGAATCCCACAGACTCCTACAGACTTCTGCGGGCACTTACACAACCCTACAGGTCCCTACGGAAATCTACGGGACTCTATGGGCCCCTACGGAACCCTATAGATTTCGATGGAACCCTACGAGCCCCTCTGGAACCCTACAGAATACTCCAGGACCCGACAGCACTCTACAAGACCCTTAGCAACACAACGGAACCTCACTAAAACCCTATGGGCTCCTACAGAACACTGTAGGCGCCTACGGAAACCTACAGACCCCTACGGAATACTACCAGCCACTACAGAAAAATATGGCCCCTACGGAACTCTACGGAACCAGGCAGAAACACTGTGGGCCCCTACAGGCCCTTGCGGGCACTTGCAGAACTCTGCAGGAACCCACGGAACTTTATGGAACCCTACCAGCCCCTACGGAAGCCTAAAGACCCTTGCAGGCAGTTACGGAACGGTACAGGGCCCTAGGGAACTTTACCAGCCACTACGGAACTCTACGGGCCCCTACGGAACCCTGCAGAACCCTCCAGAACCTTACAGAATCCCACGGATTCCTACAGACTCCTGCGGGCACTTACTCAACCCTAGAGGACCCTACGGAACACTGCCACCTCCTATGGAAGGAACCCTACGGGCCCCTACAGAACACTACTGGCTCCTGCGGTACTCCACAGACCTCTAGGGAACCTACGAAGCTCTACGGAGCCCTATGGATCCTTACGGAACAGTACAGGCCCATTCAGACCTCTGCGGGCACTTATGGAAACCTACAGGACCCTACGGAACTGTACGAGACTCTACAGGCCCCTAGGGAACACCACAGGCCCCTACGGAACTGTACGAGACTCTACAGGCCCCTAGGGAACACCACAGGCCCCTACGGAACCCTACACAACCCTCTGGAAACTTATGGAACCCTACAAGCTCCTACCAACCCCTGCGAGCACTTACACAACCCTACAGGTCCCTACGGAAATCTACGGGACTCTATGGGCCCCTAGGGAACCCTACAGATTTCGACGGAACCCTACGAGCCCCTCTGGAACCCTACAGAATACTCCAGGACCCGACAGCACTCTACAAGACCCTTAGCAACACAACGGAACCTCACTAAAACCCTATGGGCTCCTACAGAACACTGTAGGTGCCTACGGAAACCTACAGACCCCTACAGAATACTACCAGCCACTAAGAAAAATATGGCCCCTACGGAACTCTACGGAACCTGGCAGAAACACTGTGGGCCCCTACAGGCCCTTGCGGGCACTTGCAGAACTCTGCAGGAACCCACGGAACTTTATGGAACCCTACCAGCCCCTACGGAAGCCTAAAGACCCTTGCAGGCAGTTACGGAACGGTACAGGGCCCTAGGGAACTTTACCAGCCACTACGGAACTCTACGGGCCCCTACGGAACCCTGCAGAACCCTCCAGAACCTTACAGAATCCCACGGATTCCTACAGACTCCTGCGGGCACTTACTCAACCCTAGAGGACCCTACGGAACACAACTGGCTCCTACGGTACTCCACAGGCCTCTAGGGAACCTACGAAGCTCTACGGAACCCTATGGATCCTTACGGAACAGTACGAGCCCATTCAGACCTCTGCGGGCGCTTATGGAAACCTACAGGACCCTACGGAACTGTACGAGACTCTACAGGCCCCTAGGGAACACCACAGGCCCCTACGGAACCCTACACAACCCTCTGGAAACATATGGCACCCTACAAGCTCCTACCAACCCCTGCGGGCACTTTCATAACCCTACAGGTCCCTACGGCAATCTACGGGACTCTATGGGCCCCTAGGGAACCCTTCAGATTTCGATGGAACCCTATGAGGCCCTCTGGAACCCTACAGAATACTCCAGGACCCGACAGCACTCTACAAGACCCTTAGCAACACAACGGAACCTCACTAAAACCCTATGGGCTCCTACAGAACACTGCAGGTGCCTACGGAACCCTACAGACCCCTACGGAACCCTACAGACACCTGCGGGCACTTACGGAACCCTGCAGGCCCCTACGGAACCCTACAGGTCCATACAGAACCCCACAGGGCCCTACGGAACTTTACCAACCACTACGGAACTCTACGGGCCCCTACGGAACCCTGCAGAACCCTCCGGAACCTTACAGAATCCCACAGACTCCTACAGACTTCTGCGGGCACTTAAACAACCCTACAGGCCCCTACGGAACACTGCCAGCCCCTATGGAAGGAACCCTACGGGCCCCTACAGAACACTACTGGCTCCTGCGGTACTCCACAGGCCTCTAGGGAACCTACGAAGCTCTACGGAGCCCTATGGATCCTTACGGAACAGTACAGGCCCATTCAGACCTCTGCGGGCACTTATGGAAACCTACAGGACCCTACGGAACTGTACGAGACTCTACAGGCCCCTAGGGAACACCACAGGCCCCTACAGAACTGTACGAGACTCTACAGGCCCCTAGGGAACACCACAGGCCCCTACGGAACCCTACACAACCCTCTGGAAACTTATGGAACCCTACAAGCTCCTACCAACCCCTGCGAGCACTTACACAACCCTACAGGTCCCTACGGCAATCTACGGGACTCTACGGGCCCCTAGGGAACCCTTCAGATTTCGACGGAACCCTACCAGCCCCTCTGGAACCCTACAGAATACTCCAGGACCCGACAGCACTCTACAAGACCCTTAGCAACACAACGGAACCTCACTAAAACCCTATGGGCTCCTACAGAACACTGCAGGTGCCTACGGAACCCTACAGACCCCTACGGAACCCTACAGACACCTGTGGGCACTTACGGAACCCTGCAGGCCCCTACGGAACCCTACAGGTCCATACAGAACCCCACAGGGCCCTACGGAACTTTACCAACCACTACGGAACTCTACGGGCCCCTACGGAACCCTGCAGAACCCTCCAGAACCTTACAGAATCCCACGGATTCCTACAGACTCCTGCGGGCACTTACTCAACCCTAGAGGACCCTACGGAACACTGCCAGCTCCTATGGAAGGAACCCTACGGGCCCCTACAAAACACTACTGGCTCCTGCGGTACTCCAGAGGCCTCTAGGGAACCTACGAAGCTCTACGGAGCCCTATGGATCCTTACGGAACAGTACGGGCCCCTTCAGACCTCTGCGGGCGCTTATGGAAACCTACAGGACCCTACAGAACTGTACGAGACTCTACAGGCCCCTAGGGAACCGTACGAGACTCTACAGGCCCTTAGGGAACACCACAGGCCCCTACGGAACCCTACACAACCCTCTGGAAACTTATGGAACCCTACAAGCTCCTACCAACCCCTGCGAGCACTTACACAACCCTACAGGTCCCTACGGCAATCTACGGGACTCTATGGGCCCCTAGGGAACCCTACAGATTTCGATGGAACCCTATGAGCCCCTCTGGAACCCTACAGAATACTCCAGGACCCGACAGCACTCTACAAGACCCTTAGCAACACAACGGAACCTCACTAAAACCCTATGGGCTCCGTCAGAACACTGCAGGTGCCTACGGAACCCTACAGACCCCTACAGAATACTACCAGCCACTACAGAAAAATATGGCCCCTACGGAACTCTACGGAACCTGGCAGAAACACTGTGGGCCCCTACAGGCCCTTGCGGGCACTTGCAGAACTCTGCAGGAACCCACGGAACTTTATGGAACCCTACCAGCCCCTACGGAAGCCTAAAGACCCTTGCAGGCAGTTACGGAACGGTACAGGGCCCTAGGGAACCTTACCAGCCACTACGGAACTCTACGGGCCCCTACGGAACCCTGCAGAACCCTCCAGAACCTTACAGAATCCCACGGATTCCTACAGACTCCTGCGGGCACTTACTCAACCCTAGAGGACCCTACGGAACACTACTGGCTCCTGCGGTACTCTACAGGCCTCTAGGGAACCTACGAAGCTCTACGGAACCCTATGGATCCTTACGGAACAGTACGGGCCCCTTCAGACCTCTGCGGGCGCTTATGGAAACCTACAGGACCCTACCGAAACTGTACGAGACTCTACAGGCCCCTAGGGAACACCACAGGCCCCTACGGAACCCTACACAACCCTCTGGAAACATATGGCACCCTACAAGCTCCTACCAACCCCTGCGGGCACTTACATAACCCTACAGGCCCCTACGGAAATCTACGGGACTCTACGGGCCCCTAGGGAACCCTTCAGATTTCGACGGAACCCTACCAGCCCCTCTGGAACCCTACAGAATACTCCAGGACCCGACAGCACTCTACAAGACCCTTAGCAACACAACGGAACCTCACTAAAACCCTATGGGCTCCTACAGAACACTGCAGGTGCCTACGGAACCCTACAGACCCCTACGGAACCCTACAGACACCTGTGGGCACTTACGGAACCCTGCAGGCCCCTACGGAACCCTACAGGTCCATACAGAACCCCACAGGGCCCTACGGAACTTTACCAACCACTACGGAACTCTACGGGCCCCTACGGAACCCTGCAGAACCCTCCAGAACCTTACAGAATCCCACGGATTCCTACAGACTCCTGCGGGCACTTACTCAACCCTAGAGGACCCTACGCAACACTACTGGCTCCTGCGGTACTCCAGAGGCCTCTAGGGAACCTACGAAGCTCTACGGAGCCCTATGGATCCTTACGGAACAGTACGGGCCCCTTCAGACCTCTGCGGGCGCTTATGGAAACCTACAGGACCCTACAGAACTGTACGAGACTCTACAGGCCCCTAGGGAACCGTACGAGACTCTACAGGCCCTTAGGGAACACCACAGGCCCCTACGGAAACCTACACAACCCTCTGGAAACTTATGGAACCCTACAAGCTCCTACCAACCCCTGCGAGCACTTACACAACCCTACAGGTCCCTACGGCAATCTACGGGACTCTATGGGCCCCTAGGGAACCCTACAGATTTCAACGGAACCCTATGAGCCCCTCTGGAACCCTACAGAATACTCCAGGACCCGACAGCACTCTACAAGACCCTTAGCAACACAACGGAACCTCACTAAAACCCTATGGGCTCCTACAGAACACTGCAGGTGCCTACGGAACCCTACAGACCCCTACAGAATACTACCAGCCACTACAGAAAAATATGGCCCCTACGGAACTCTACGGAACCTGGCAGAAACACTGTGGGCCCCTACAGGCCCTTGCGGGCACTTGCAGAACTCTGCAGGAACCCACGGAACTTTATGGAACCCTACCAGCCCCTACGGAAGCCTAAAGACCCTTGCAGGCAGTTACGGAACGGTACAGGGCCCTACAGAACTTTACCAGCCACTACGGAACTCTACGGGCCCCTACGGAACCCTGCAGAACCCTCCAGAACCTTACAGAATCCCACGGATTCCTACAGACTCCTGCGGGCACTTACTCAACCCTAGAGGACCCTACGGAACACTACTGGCTCCTGCGGTACTCCACAGGCCTCTAGGGAACCTACGAAGCTCTACGGAACCCTATGGATCCTTACGGAACAGTACGAGCCCATTCAGACCTCTGCGGGCGCTTATGGAAACCTACAGGACCCTACGGAACTGTACGAGACTCTACAGGCCCCTAGGGAACACCACAGGCCCCTACGGAACCCTACACAACCCTCCGGAAACATATGGCACCCTACAAGCTCCTACCAACCCCTGCGGGCACTTACATAACCCTACAGGCCCCTACGGAAATCTACGGGACTCTACGGGCCCCTAGGGAACCCTTCAGATTTCGACGGAACCCTACCAGCCCCTCTGGAACCCTACAGAATACTCCAGGACCCGACAGCACTCTACAAGACCCTTAGCAACACAACAGAACCTCACTAAAACCCTATGGGCTCCTACAGAACACTGCAGGTGCCTACGGAACCCTACAGACCCCTACGGAACCCTACAGACACCTGCGGGCACTTACGGAACCCTGCAGGCCCCTACGGAACCCTACAGGTCCATACAGAACCCCACAGGGCCCTACGGAACTTTACCAGCCACTACGGAACTCTACAGGTCCCTACGGAACCCTGCAGAACCCTCCAGAACCTTACAGAATCCCACAGACTCCTACCAAACCCTGCGGGCACTTACACAACCCTACAGGTCCCTACGGAAATCTACAAGACTCTATGGGCCCCTAGGGAAACCTATAGATTTCGATGGAACCCTATGAGGCCCTCTGGAACCCTACAGAATACTCCAGGACCCGACAGCACTCTACAAGACCCTTAGCAACACAACGGAACCTCACTAAAACCCTATGGGCTCCTACAGAACACTGCAGGCTCCTACGGAACCCTACAGACCCCTACGGAACCCTACAGACACCTGCGGGCACTTACGGAACCCTGCAGGCCCCTACGGAACCCTACAGGTCCATACAGAACCCCACAGGGCCCTACGGAACTTTACCAGCCACTACGGAACTCTACGGGCCCCTACGGAACCCTGCAGAACCCTCCGGAACCTTACAGAATCCCACAGACTCCTACAGACTTCTGCGGGCACTTACACAACCCTACAGGTCCCTACGGAAATCTACGAGACTCTATGGGCCCCTACGGAACCCTATAGATTTCGATGGAACCCTACGAGCCCCTCTGGAACCCTACAGAATACTCCAGGACCCGACAGCACTCTACAAGACCCTTAGCAACACAACGGAACCTCACTAAAACCCTATGGGCTCCTACAGAACACTGTAGGCGCCTACGGAAACCTACAGACCCCTACGGAATACTACCAGCCACTACAGAAAAATATGGCCCCTACGGAACTCTACGGAACCTGGCAGAAACACTGTGGGCCCCTACAGGCCCTTGCGGGCACTTGCAGAACTCTGCAGGAACCCACGGAACTTTATGGAACCCTACCAGCCCCTACGGAAGCCTAAAGACCCTTGCAGGCAGTTACGGAACGGTACAGGGCCCTAGGGAACTTTACCAGCCACTACGGAACTCTACGGGCCCCTACGGAACCCTGCAGAACCCTCCAGAACCTTACAGAATCCCACGGATTCCTACAGACTCCTGCGGGCACTTACTCAACCCTAGAGGACCCTACGGAACACTGCCAGCTCCTATGGAAGGAACCCTACGGGCCCCTACAGAACACTACTGGCTCCTGCGGTACTCCAGAGGCCTCTAGGGAACCTACGAAGCTCTACGGAACCCTATGGATCCTTACGGCACAGTACGGGCCCCTTCAGACCTCTGCGGGCGCTTATGGAAACCTACAGGACCCTACGGAACTGTACGAGACTCTACAGGCCCCTAGGGAACACCACAGGCCCCTAGGGAACCGTACGAGACTCTACAGGCCCTTAGGGAACAACACAGGCCCCTACGGAACCCTACACAACCCTCTGGAAACTTATGGAACCCTACAAGCTCCTACCAACCCCTGCGAGCACTTACACAACCCTACAGGTCCCTACGGCAATCTACGGGACTCTATGGGCCCCTAGGGAACCCTACAGATTTCGACGGAACCCTATGAGCCCCTCTGGAACCCTACAGAATACTCCAGGACCCGACAGCACTCTACAAGACCCTTAGCAACACAACGGAACCTCACTAAAACCCTATGGGCTCCTACAGAACACTGTAGGTGCCTACGGAAACCTACAGACCCCTACAGAATACTACCAGCCACTAAGAAAAATATGGCCCCTACGGAACTCTACAGAACCTGGCAGAAACACTGTGGGCCCCTACAGGCCCTTGCGGGCACTTGCAGAACTCTGCAGGAACCCACGGAACTTTATGGAACCCTACCAGCCCCTACGGAAGCCTAAAGACCCTTGCAGGCAGTTACGGAACGGTACAGGGCCCTAGGGAACTTTACCAGCCACTACGGAACTCTACGGGCCCCTACGGAACCCTGCAGAACCCTCCAGAACCTTACAGAATCCCACGGATTCCTACAGACTCCTGCGGGCACTTACTCAACCCTAGAGGACCCTACGGAACACTACTGGCTCCTGCGGTACTCCACAGGCCTCTAGGGAACCTACGAAGCTCTACGGAACCCTATGGATCCTTACGGAACAGTACGAGCCCATTCAGACCTCTGCGGGCGCTTATGGAAACCTACAGGACCCTACGGAACTGTACGAGACTCTACAGGCCCCTAGGGAACACCACAGGCCCCTACGGAACCCTACACAACCCTCTGGAAACATATGGCACCCTACAAGCTCCTACCAACCCCTGCGGGCACTTTCATAATCCTACAGGTCCCTACGGCAATCTACGGGACTCTATGGGCCCCTAGGGAACCCTATAGATTTCGATGGAACCCTATGAGGCCCTCTGGAACCCTACAGAATACTCCAGGACCCGACAGCACTCTACAAGACCCTTAGCAACACAACAGAACCTCACTAAAACCCTATGGGCTCCT
>NW_027415288.1:0-63794 GCF_964106895.1 Numenius arquata
GGGGTCGCGGGGGGGGGGGATGGGGAGGGATGGAGAGGTGGGGGAGGGGGATGGATGGGGTTGGGGGGGGGGATGGGGGGGAGGGTCGTGGGGGGGTGGGGGGAGGGGTGGGGGGGACGCAGGGCCCGACCTGTCTCGCGCGGCTCCGCTCCGGCGTCTGGAAAACACCGGGGGGGGGAGGGTTAAATTGGGGGGGGGGGGGAGGGGGGAGGGGCGGGTCCATGTGACCCCTCCCCCCTCCTTACATCCCCCCCCCTCCCCCCCCCCCCCCAAACTGCTGCAGTGCCGCCCCTCCCCCACCCCCAGCAAGGCCGGAGGGAGCCGGGGGGAGGGGGGGGGAGGGGAAAGCTCTTCCTCCCCCCCCCCCCAAATTGGAGAGGGGGGGATGCTGCCCCACCGCTGCCCCATGGAACTGCCCTGCCCCACTGCTGCCCCACTGCTCTCTGCCCCACTGCTGCCCCATTGCATCACCTGCTGCCCCACCGCTGCCCCATGGAACTGCCCTGCCCCACTGCTGCCCCACTGCCCTGCCCCACTGCTGCCCCATTGCATCACCTGCTGCCCCACTGCTGCCCCATGGAACTGCCCTGCCCCACTGCTGCCCCACTGCTCTGCCCCACTGCTGCCCCACTGCACTGCATTGCCCCATTGCTGCCCCACTGCTGCCCCACTGAATCACCCCCACTGCCCTGCCTTGCCACACTGCATCACCTGCTGCCCCACTGCACTGCACTGCCCCATTCCTGCCCTGCCCCACTGCTGCCCCACTGCCCCCCTCCCAGCCCCCCCCCGCGCCCTCTTGGGGTCGCCCTTTGGGGTGGGGGAGGGGGGATGTGTGGGTCCCCGGCCCCTCCCCCCCCCCAAAAGGGGACCCAGGAGCCCGGGTCCCCCCCATCCCCCCTCCCCCAATCAGGGCTATAATTAGCGCCGGGGGGGGGGGAAGCGGAGCAGGGAGGGGCCGGAACACGCGTGTGACACTGGGGGGACACGTATGAACACAGGTGTGACAATGGGACAGGATCCCCCCCCCCCCCCCCCGTGACAACGGGCCCCCCCCCAAGGACACGCATGTGACACCAGGAGGACATGTATGAACACACGTGTGACAACGGGACACCCCCATGGGCAAGTGTGTGTCATCAGGACCCCTATATTCTACATACGTGTGTCACTAGGACCCTCACGTGTGTACATACGTGTGCCAAGATGTATGTACACATGTGTGTCACCACATATGGACACACGTGTGTCACTGAGACCCCTCTATTGTACATACATGTGCCACTGGGTCCCTCATCTGTGCACACACACATGTGCCACCACATATGTACACGCATGTGTCACCAGGACCCCTGTGTGTTACATACATGTGCCATCAGAACCCCTCTATTGCACACGCATGTGCCACCAGGGCCTCCATGTGTGCACATGTTTGTCACCACGTATGAACATGCGTGTGCCACCAGGACCCCATAATTTACATACATGTGCCCCTGAGACCCCCTCTATCACACACACATCTGTCACCGGGGATTCCACGCATGTACATATGTGTGCCACCACGTATGTACACATGTGTACCACCAGAAGCCCATGTGTGTACACATGTGACCCCCTCTATCACACACGCGTGTGCTCCTAAGACCCCTATATTGTACATACGTGTGCCCCCAGGACCCTTGTACTGCACACGCATGTGTCACCAGGACCCCCACGTGTGCACACACGTGTGTCACCACGTATGTACGCATGTGTGCTCCTGGGACCCCTACTATTGCACACGCGTGTGCCCCCAGGACCCCCATGCGTGCACAGACGTGTGCGCCACCACGTATGGTCACGCGTGTGTGTGTGTGTCACCGGGACCCCTGTGTTTCACACGTGTGTGTCGCAGGGAACACCCCGTCTCCCCGTCCCCACCCCGGCGGGTGTCACCCACATCTCACCAGCGGGCAAAGGGCGCCCCTCCCCCACCCGCGGGGTGGGGGGGGGGGCGCTGGGGGGGGGGGAAGGGGCAAAGGGTGAGACCCGGGGGTGGGGGAGGGGCAGAGGGGGGGACCCAGGGGTGGGGGAGGGGCAGGGGGGACACACAGTGTGGTGGGAGAGGGGGGAGGGGAGGGGTGCAGGGGGGGGGAGGGGCAAAAGGGGGGGACCCAGGAGGGTGGGGGAGGGGGGGAAGGGGTGTGGTGGGGGGAGGGGCGTGTCCGGGTGCTGTTTGTGTTGGTAACGGAGGGCGGTTGCGTGGAGTGACGTCATCGAGACGAGGCGGGGCATGACGTCAGCTTGGGGGGGGGGGGGGAACGGGGACAACCTCGTGGCACGCACTGGGGAGACTGGGAGGAACTGGGAGAAAGTTGTGGGGACAATGGGGGGGGGAGGAGGGGGACATCAGGGAGGTCCCTGCACCCCCAGGGCCACCCGGGACCAGGAGGGACCCGTTCCCCACCGTGTCCCACCCCCCTGTCCCCAATGTCCCCCCGCCGTGTCCCCGTGTCCCACCAAGGACGAGGACAAATCCATGTCCCCCATCCCCATGTGCCCACCGTGAACTGGGATATGGTGGGACACGACCCCCCGTGTCCCCATGTCCCTTGTGTCCCCCGTGTCCCCCATCCCCACGTACCCACCATGAACCGGGACATGGTGGGACATGTCCCCCACATCCCCACCAAGGACAAGGACAACCCTGTGTCCCCAGTGTGTCCCCCATGTCCCCCATGTCTCCCTCAAACATGAGGACACCTCCATCCCCACGTACCCACCACGGTGGCCCATGTCCCCATGTCCCCCTTGTCCCCATGTCCCACCAAGGACAAGGACAACCCCATGTCCCCCATCCCCACGTACCCACCACGAACTGGGACGTGGTGGCCCGTGTCCCCCATGTCCCACCTTGTCCCTGTGTCCCCGCCTTGTCCCCACGTCCCCATGTCCCCACTGACCCCTGTGTCCCCCATGTCTCCACCAAGGACGAGGACAACCCCGTGTCCCCCATGGTGCCCCCATGTCCCCACCAAACCCCCCCCTCCCAGCCCCCCCATGAAGGGTGACCCTGAGGTGGAGGAAGTTGTCACCCTCCGCTGGGGGCGCGGCCCGTGATGCCGTGACGTGTGTCACTGGTGGGGACAAAGGTCCAAGGTGTCACCACACACACCCCCCCCCACCCCCAACGGCAGCATCATATTTTTCCTGCCACCCCCCCCCGGGAGCAGGGTTCAGTCCGTGGCTGCCACCGAAGAGGAAGGGACGCGGCTGAGAGGACACCGGGCCATGGCGGGGTGGGGGACGCGAGGGTGGACAACTGTCCTCCTGGGCTGGATGATGACAGGTGAGTTTGGACACCCACCAGGATGAGGGGTGGAGAAGGTGGGGAGAAGGTTGGAAGTGTTGGGGGGGTCCGTGGTCTTGGAGGAGGAAGAGGAGGAGGAGGAGAAGGTTGTGGTGGCCACCATGGAGAGGTTGGGGGTCGTGATGGTCCTGAAGGATGGTCTTGGAGGAAGAGGAGGAGGAGGAGGAAGGAGAAGGTTGTGGTGGCCACCATGGGGGGGTTGGGGGTCGTGAAGGTCCTGGAGGAGGAAGAGGAAGGAGAAGGTCTTGGTGGCCACCATGGGGGGCTTGGGGGTCATGATGGTCATAGGGGATGGTCTTGGAGGAGGAGGAAGAAGGTCGTGGTGTCCACCATGGGGGAGTTGGGGTTCCATAGTCCTGGAGAATGGTCTTGGAGGAAGAGGAGGAGGAAGACAATTATGGTGTCCACCATGGTGGGGTTGGGTGGGTTGAGGGACACAATGGAGGGGTCTCCTCCTGGTTGAAGTTCTGCTGAAGGTCTCCACCACGGCTTTGATCTCCACCTTTCCACAGTCTTCTCCGCCATGGGAGCTACCACCATGGAGCAGAGCTCCCTGACTTCATGGACCACCTCAGAAGGCACCCTCATGTCCTTCTCAACCACTGGAGCCACCTCCACTTGTCCCACCTCCACAGATGTGACATCCACGGCTTCGTGGACTACCTCAGGAGGCTTCTCCACTTCCTCCTTGGCCATTGCAACCACCCCCAGCACTGTCACCTCCATGGAGGTGACCTCCACAGAAGCCTCCACCATCTCAAGAGACTTCACATTCTTCTCTACCCCTGGAGCCACCTCTACTGGTTCCACCTCCAAGGAGGTGACCTCCATGGCAGCCTCAACTACCTCAGGAGACTTCTCCACATCCTTCTCCACCACTGGATCCACCTCCACTGGTGTTACCTCAATGGAGATGGCCTCCACAGAAGGCACCGCTACATCAGCAGAGTCCTCCACTCCCTTCACCACCACTGGAGCCACCTCAACTGGTGTCACCTCAACGGAGGTGACCTCCACGGCAGCACCAACTACCTCAGGACAGTCCTCCACCACTGATGGCACCTCCATCACTGTCACCTCAAAGGAGATGATCTCCACAGCATCTACCACCACCTCAGGAGATGCCTCCACTTCCTTCTCCACCACTGATGCCACCTCCACTACAGCCACTTCCACCGAGGCCTCCACCACCACAGCAGAAGGTGCCTCCACCACCCTCCCCACCTCTGAAGCCACCTCCACTGCTTTCACCTCCACAGAGGTGACATCCACAGGAGCCCTCACCACCTCAGGAGATTCCTCAATGGTCTCCACAACTGGAGCCTACTCCACAGCACCCACCACCACCCAAGAGACCTCCACAACACCCACCATCGCCACAGCATCTTCTACCACCCAAGAGACCTCCACAGCAACCACCACCACCCAAGAGACCTCCACAACACCCACCACCTCCACAGCACCCACCACCTCCACAGCATTTTCTACCACCCAAGAGAACTCCACAGCAACCACCACCACCCAAGAGACCTCCACAGAAACCTCTACCACCCAAGAGACCTCCACAACACCCACCACCTCCACAACACCCACCACCTCCACAGCATCTTCTACCACCCAAGAGAACTCCACAGCAACCACCACCACCCAAGAGACCTCCACAGAAGCCTCTACCACCCAAGAGACCTCCACAGCAACCACCACCACCCAAGAGACCTCCACAACACCCACCACCTCCACAACACCCACCATCTCCACAGCATCTTCTACCACCCAAGAGACCTCCACAGCAACCACCACCACCCAAGAGACCTCCACAACACCCACCATCGCCACAGCACCCACCACCTCCACAGCATTTTCTACCACCCAAGAGAACTCCACAGCAACCACCACCACCCAAGAGACCTCCACAGAAGCCTCTACCACCCAAGAGACCTCCACAGCAACCACCACCACCCAAGAGACCTCCACAACACCCACCATCGCCACAGCATCTTCTACCACTCAAGAGAACTCCACAGCAACCACCACCACCCAAGAGACCTCCACAGAAACCTCTACCACCCAAGAGACCTCCACAACACCCACCACCTCCACAGCATCTTCTACCACCCAAGAGAACTCCACAGCAACCACCACCACCCAAGAGACCTCCACAGAAGCCTCTACCACCCAAGAGACCTCCACAGCAACCACCACCACCCAAGAGACCTCCACAACACCCACCACCTCCACAACACCCACCATCTCCACAGCATCTTCTACCACCCAAGAGACCTCCACAGAAGCCTCTACCACCCAAGAGAACTCCACAGAAACCACCACCTCCACAGCACCCACCATCTCCACAGCATCTTCTACCACCCAAGAGAACTCCACAGCAACCACCACCACCCAAGAGACCTCCACAACACCCACCACCTCCAAAACACCCACCATCTCCACAACACCCACCATCTCCACAGCATCTTCTACCACCCAAGAGAACTCCACAGCAACCACCACCTCCACAGCACCCACCATCTCCACAGCATCTTCTACCACCCAAGAGACCTCCACAGCAACCACCACCACCCAAGAGACCTCCACAACACCCACCACCTCCACAACACCCACCACCTCCACAGCATCTTCTACCACCCAAGAGAACTCCACAGCACCCACCACCTCCACAGCACCCACCATCTCCACAGCATCTTCTACCACCCAAGAGAACTCCACAGCAACCACCACCACCCAAGAGACCTCCACAGAAGCCTCTACCACCCAAGAGACCTCCACAACACCCACCATCTCCACAACACCCACCATCTCCACAGCATCTTCTACCACCCAAGAGAACTCCACAGCAACAACCACCACCCAAGAGACCTCCACAACACCCACCACCTCCACAACACCCACCATCTCCACAGCATCTTCTACCACCCAAGAGAACTCCACAGCAACCACCACCACCCAAGAGACCTCCACAGAAACCTCTACCACCCAAGAGACCTCCACAACACCCACCACCTCCACAACACCCACCACCTCCACAGCATCTTCTACCACCCAAGAGAACTCCACAGCAACCACCACCACCCAAGAGACCTCCACAGAAGCCTCTACCACCCAAGAGACCTCCACAGCAACCACCACCACCCAAGAGACCTCCACAACACCCACCACCTCCACAACACCCACCATCTCCACAGCATCTTCTACCACCCAAGAGAACTCCACAGCAACCGCCACCACCCAAGAGACCTCCACAGAAACCTCTACCACCCAAGAGACCTCCACAGCAACCACCACCTCCACAGCATCTTCTACCACCCAAGAGAACTCCACAGCAACCACCACCACCCAAGAGACCTCCACAGAAGCCTCTACCACCCAAGAGACCTCCACAGCAACCACCACCTCCACAGCATCTTCTACCACCCAAGAGAACTCCACAGCAACCACCATCTCCACAGCTTCTTCTACCACCCAAGAGAACTCCACAGCAACCACCACCACCCAAGAGACCTCCACAGAAACCTCTACCACCCAAGAGACCTCCACAACACCCACCACCTCCACAGCATCTTCTACCACCCAAGAGAACTCCACAGCAACCACCACCACCCAAGAGACCTCCACAGAAGCCTCTACCACCCAAGAGAACTCCACAGCAACCACCACCACCCAAGAGACCTCCACAGCACCCACCATCTCCACAGCACTCACCATCTCCACAACATCTTCTACCACCCAAGAGACCTCCACAACACCCACCACCTCCACAGCACTCACCATCTCCACAACATCTTCTACCACCCAAGAGACCTCCACAGAAACCTCTACCACCCAAGAGAACTCCACAGCACCCACCACCTCCACAGCACCCACCATCTCCACAGCATCTTCTACCACCCAAGAGAACTCCACAGCAACCACCACCACCCAAGAGACCTCCACAGAAACCTCTACCACCCAAGAGAACTCCACAGCACCCACCATCTCCACAGCTTCTTCTACCACCCAAGAGACGTCCACAGCAACCACCACCACCCAAGAGACCTCCACAGAAACCTCTACCACCCAAGAGAACTCCACAGCACCCACCACCTCCACAGCACCCACCATCTCCACAGCATCTTCTACCACCCAAGAGACCTCCACAGCAACCACCACCACCCAAGAGACCTCCACAGCAACCACCACCACCCAAGAGACCTCCACAGAAACCTCTACCACCCAAGAGAATTCCACAACACCCACCACCTCCACAGCTTCTTCTACCACCCAAGAGACGTCCACAGAAACCTCTACCACCCAAGAGAACTCCACAGCAACCACCACCACCCAAGAGACCTCCACAGAAGCCTCTACCACCCAAGAGACCTCCACAGCACCCACCATCTCCACAGCATCTTCTACCACCCAAGAGAACTCCACAGCACCCACCGCCACCCAAGAGACCTCCACAGAAGCCTCTACCACCCAAGAGACCTCCACAGCACCCACCAGCTCCACAGCATCTTCTACCACCCAAGAGACCTCCACAAGCACCTCCAGCCCAGTTGTTCCTCCAAGTGAGTACCCTCCCTCCCCACTTCCACCCCAAAGGTCCATCCTGCCCCACACCCCACCTCCACTCTACCCAACACCCAGCGGGTCCCCCTAGGCCCAGGGTTTCCTCCAAAGTGCCCTGGTGACCCCCCATTTTGGTCCTTCCCAGTTTTCTGCCAGAATGGAGGCACCTACGATGGAGACAAGTGTCTCTGCACCTCGTATTTCTACGGTCCCGTCTGCGAATACTCCACCAACTCCATCGACACCAACCTCCGTAAGTGTCACGTCCACCACCCTACCTCACCCCATGGCCTCCTTGGAGGTCCTTGACCCTCCTTTGGGCCACCAGGCTTGAGCTCCCTTCCTTGTGTCCCTCTATAGCGGAGGGGACGGTGGTGGCAGACATGGAGCTGGTGGTGACCGTCACCAACTTCAACTACACGGAGGACCTGAAGGACAACCAGTCGGAAACCTACCGGAGCTTTGAGGAGCACTTCCGGAAGGAGGTGGGGACCAAAGGGGGCTGAGATTGTCACCTCTGTGGCCACCTTGTCCCCTGGGCGGTGGTGGCTCACGGGACCCTTTGGGTGGTGGCCAATGGGACCCTTTGGGTGGTGGCCAACAAGACCTTTTGGCCTTTGCAGATCAAGAAGATCTATGGGAACATCCCCGGCTATGAAGGCGTGAAGATCCTCAGCCTCACGTAAGAGGAACCCAGATGTGACGATGGGGTGGGGTGGGGGGGTGTCATGTCCCCCCCCCACTTCTGTCCCCCTCTAACCACCCCTCCCCCCTTCTCTGTCCCCTCCCCAAAGACCTGGCAGCATTGTGGTGGAACACCAGGTCTTCTTCACCACCGAGGAGAGCAGCAACATCACGCAGGAGTTCCAGGAGATCATGAAGAACCTGGTGGAGATGTTGGAAGACACCGAGGCCAGCCAGGGGTCCTGCCAACACAACAACTGTGGGTGTCCCCCCCATGTCCAGTGTCCCCCCCGCCCCAACCCTCTCCTGGGACAACTTGGGTCCCACCTGGAGCACCCAAGGTTGCGTGTTTGACCTTCTCGCTTTCTCCACCCCCTTCCACAGCCATCCTCTGTCTCACCGTCTCGTCCAACCCCATCATCAAGAACATGACAGCGGGGACTCCCCTTCAAGGTGAGACCACCAGTGCTCCCAGTGTGCCCCACCAGTTCCCAGTGCACTCCACCAGTTCCCCCAGTGCACCCCACCACTCCCTCACACAACATCCTACAAGGTCTCCCCACTCTGGTCACGCTCCCCACCAGTTCCTTGCCTGTCCCACCACCTCCTTTCCCGTCCCAGCAGCTCCCAGTACACCCCACTAGCTCCCAGTGCACCCCACCAGTTCCCCCCACCACTCCCTCAGACACCCTACAAGGTGTCCCCACTCTGGCCACAGTCCCACCAGTTCCTTGCCCGTCCCAGCAGCTCCTTGACTTTCCCACTAGTCTCCAGTACACGCCACCAGCCCCCAGTGCTCCCCACCAGTCCCTTCTCCACCCCACCACTCCCCAGTGCCCATCCCACCATCCCACCAGTGCTCCCATCACCCCCTCTAACCCCCCTCCCATCCCTCCCCCTCCCCCTGCAGACATCTGCTGGCTACGAGCCCCCAACGAATACCGGGACTTCTACTACCCGGCCACCACCCAGGGCATCATCCGCTGCGTCACCGACTGCACCCCCAACATGGCCACCACCCTGGATTGTCACTACGGCCAGTGCCACGTCACCCGGGCCGGCCCCCAGTGCTTGTAAGTGGCCACCAAGGCTACCAAGGATGGAGGGTGGGGTGGGTTGGTCGGTGGAGGTATCTCCATGGGGATGGGGGGGGGTCAAGGAGATCCAGGTGGGCCCTGGTCCATCCCAGCTTCCTTCCCACCAGTTGCCAGGATGAAGCTCTCTACTGGTACACGGGGGAGCACTGCTCCAGGCGCGTCAGCAAGTTGGCCACCGGGTTGGGGTTGGTGGCCACCATCTTGCTCATCAGCTGCGTCGTCCTCGCCGTCCTATTGGTCAAGAACCGCCGGAGGAAATACATGATAAGGTAGAGGAGGGGGACGCCTGGGTTCCCAGTTTGAGGAGGGGGTTTCCCAGTTCAGACAGGGGTTGCCACCCAGACAACCGGGTTCCCTGGGGAGGAACCCCCCCCCCCCTCTGCTTTTCTGCTCCCCCCCCCAAGACACCCTCCTCTTCCTCCCCGACCCAGTGACCCTCAATCCTCCACTGGTGGCAACTGGTATGAGGTGGAGGACTTCTCCTGGCGCTTGCCCGATGGCTTCGTCTACCAAAACATGGGGGCCCACAGCCCCACAGCTGCCCCCCGACCCCAGTTTGGTGGGGAGGGGGAGACCAACGTTTGGAGAAGATCCCCCGCCGCCCCCCCGCCGTCGCACCACAGATGAGGAGACTCGACGCACCTTCACGCCTTCCTTGGAGCTGGTGGACACCTCCAACACGGTAGGTTCCTGCTCTTCTCCAGTAGCACCCACCGCCCTCCCCTGCGAGCGAGCACCCCACCGCCACCCCCCCACCACCACCCCCCACCTCTCTCACCCCCTTTTTCCTCCTCCTCCTCCAGATGAAGATCTCCAGACCAAAGCTCATCACCCCCCTATGATTGGAGACCAACCCTCAACATCTCAATGGGGAGGGATGAAGAAGAACCTCCAGCCTCAACCCAACGACGGGGCGGGGTGGGGGTTGGGGGGGGGGGGGGGTTGGGTGGGGGGGAAGGGGGTCTTCTCGTCCAAGAGGAGCCCCCCAAAACCAGCCGGCGTGGCCGGGCCAGCGGCACGCAGGTCGTGCCGGAAGCTGGGGCAAGTTATTTTGGGGGTGGGGCAACCCCTTTTCCTATTTATTATTTATTTAGATGATGACGATAACACACACTCCCCCCCCCCCCCAAATCACTGATGGCTCCTGGGCAGAGCATGGGGGGGATTGGGGAGGTCATGTGGGGATGATGCCCCCCCCCACTCCTAACTTGAGGGGGAAGGGGGGGGGCATAGGACTCCTAAAGGGGGGGGGGGGGGTGGGGTGGGGGGGTGAAGGCTGTGGGGAGCCACAGGGTGAGCACCGCAGGGGGACCGTCCCCCTCCCCCCCAGACCCCCTCCCCCCCCGATTTCCCACCAGTGTCACCCCCTTGTAATAAAGTCGTCGTTGTTGTTATTACTGTGGTGAACGGAGTTAAACCCAGTTGGTGACTGGTCATAACTGGGGCTCCCCAGGGCTGGAAGTACTGGGAGACGCTGGGGGGTACTGGGAGACACTGGGGAGCACATGGCCCCCAGAACACACTGGGAAGTACTGGGAGACACTGGGATGAACTAGGAGACACTGCGGAGCATATGGCACCCAAAACATACTGGGACATGGTGGGAAGTACTGGGGAGCCCTGGGGAGCGCGTGCCCTCCAGAATATACTGGGAAGTACTGGGAGACACTGGGGAGCCCTGGAAAGTACTGGGGGGCACTGGGGAACACGTGGTACGCAGAATATACTGGGACACGGTGGGAAGTACTGGGATGCACTGGGGATCCCTGGGGAGTACTGGGGAGCACACGCCCCCCCCAGAACGTACTGGGAAGTACTGGGAGACACGTGGTACGCAGAACATACTGGGACACGATGGGAAGTACTGGGATGCACTGGGGATTCCTGGGGAGTACTGGGGAGCACACGCCCCCCAGAACGTACTGGGAAGTACTGGGAGACACTGGGGAGAACGTGGCACCCAGAACAAACTGGGGAGCCCTGGGAAGTACTGGTTCAAACTGGGAAGGAGGGAGCACGGGGAGGGGGGGACGGGACCCCCCCGAGGGGAGGGAGAAGAGGCGGGTGGAGGGTGGGGATCGGGGACAAGCCGGGGGGGGGACGACAGGGGACAAAGGAGCGGGGGGGGACGGGGACAGAGCCGCCCAGCGCCGTCGGGACCATGGACAGCGCCCGGTGCTTCAGCACCAGGGACAGCTCCCCGGCGGGGGGGGGGGGACACCGGGGGTGACTGGGGTCCCGGGGAGGGCACCCATGGGTGTCTGGGCATTGGGGGGGGGTCGGGGGTGGCACCCATGGGTAACTGGGGTGGGGGGACCCCGGGGATGGCACCTGTGGGTGTGTGGGGACTGGGGGGGGGGGCGGGGGGCACCCATGGGTGCCTGGGGGTTGGGGGGGTCAGGGGCGCACCCATGGGTGACTGGGGGTTGGGGGGCACCCAATCTGGGGATTGAGGGGCAGGGTGGCACCCGTGGGTATCTGGGGTGGGGGGAACCCGAGGATGGAACCCATGGGTGTCTGGGTATTGGGGGGGGGCATGGGGGCATCCAAGGGTGTCTGAGGATTTGGGGGGCACCCATGGGTGTCTGGGTATTGGGGGGCCGGGGTTGGCACCCATGGGTGCCCCGGGGATGGGTGGCCCTGGAGAATCCCCCTGTAGGTACCACCTAGGGGATGCACGCGACCCCCCCCAATGCTACCCCCCCACCATCCCCCACCCCCGTTGTGTGGCGAAGGAGGGGGGAGACACACAACCTGGGTGGGGACAGGGTGGGGGTGGCACAGGTGGCCCCCTCCCCCTTACCCACCCCACCCCCCCCCCATCACCCATGGGACTTGGCGGTGGGTGGAGAGGGGAAGGGACGTGGCCCTGGCGCCGCTTTACCACGTTCCAACCCAGTTCCCACCATCCGGGGTGGGGGGGGGTGGGGGGGTGATTCAGCTCTTGACGCCCCCTCCCCCCCCCTCCACCCCCCCACTTCCTCCATCCACCCCCCGGGAAGTTTGGGGAGGGGACAACGCCCCAAAGGTGGAGGGAAGGGGGGGGAGGGGAGGGGGGGGCGAACCCGCCACGTCTCGCCCTTAATCTTATCAACGAGGGGGGGGGAACCTCCCTCCTTCTCCCCGCCTCCCCCCCCCCGCAGTCCTCCCCCCCGTCTTCCCCGTCTCCGGCCCAAGGGTTGGGCCCGATGTGGTCACCGGCCAAGAAGGTGGGACATGGTCGGGGATGGACGGACGGACGTGGTTCTGCACCTTCTCACGCCCTTTTTCTTTCTATTTTAGGATTCGATAAAACTAATTACTCACCCCTAAATTAACGGCTCGGCCCTACTTTGCGGTTGGCGAGCGGGGCCGGATTGGGCACCACAAAGTCCCCGTCGCCCGTTGCCACCAGCTCAGTCGATCGGTGGCTCCTGGTCCCTTCGGGTCCCTTCTTGAGGATGGAGTTGGGTTCCTTCTTTTTCGTCCTCCTCTTCTTCATCCCCCGGGAGGGTCTGGCAGGTAAGAGGGGAACAAGGTGGGATCGTCTCCATCCTCCATGGTCCCATCTCCATCCAAAAATCCCTCAAAGTGGGGTTTTTTTGGGGGGGTCTTTCTGGGTTTCTTGGTCCCACTGGAAGGTCCTCTTTGAAGAACTTGGAGCAGCCAATTTCCCTCGGGACATGGGGGTCAGGCCCAGCCCATGGGGTGTCCTCCATGGGGGTGTCCTCCATGGGGGTGTCCACGAGATGCCCTTCATGGGGTACCCTCCTTGGGGGTGCCCATGGGGGTCCCTCACCTGCCCTCCAAGTGCAAAGTCACCCCATGGGTGCCCGTCCCCCTTCTCTGGGTGGGGTTTTGGTGCCTTGGACACTGGTGAGAGCTGTTTTTTTGGGGGGACAGGATGACACCCTATCCCTGGGGAGAACACCCTGCCCCGGGGCGGGAGGGGAGACACCCTGCCCTGGACTCCTGGGTCCTCTCCTGGGGGGGGAGTTGGGTTGGATGATGTCAACTCATCGCAGGGGGGGTGGGGGGTGGGAGCTGGACTCCTGGGTCCTTCCTCCAGCCTGGGGTGGTGGTTGGGAGGGTCTGGGGGGTGTGTTGTATCCCCCCCAAACCTCCCTCCCCCCTCCAACCTGAGATCCCTTTCCAGATCCCTGCGAGAACGGCGGCACAGTGGTGGGGGAGGGATGCATTTGCCCCCCCGGCTACAATGGCACCCGCTGCGAGACCACGGACCCGGCCAAAGGTTGCCAAAATGGGGCCACCGCCGTGGGGACCAAGTGCTACTGTCCCCCGGGATTTCGGGGTCCCCTTTGTCAACACCCCGACCCTGCTGGCGCCTGCCAAAACGGGGCCACGGCTTTTGGGACGGGGTGCGTGTGCCCCCCGGGCTACCGGGGAGAAGTTTGCCAACACCCAGAGCCCCCGGATTCCTGCCTCAACGGTGGCACTTTGGTGGGGGCGACCTGTCACTGCGCCCCGGCAACTTGGGGACCCCGCTGTGAGTGCACCGCGGCAGCCACCGCCACCGCCAGGAGCCCTGCCACAACGGTCTCCATGCCAAGGTCTGACAGCACCTGGTTCTTAAGCTCCATGGGGACCCATACCACGGTCCTGACCACCTTGGAAAGCAGTGCGGTGACCACAGTGGTGACTACCAGCACGGAGAGTAAGGCTACGGCCACGCCACAGGGACCCCGGGCAAGAAGTGCTGTGGCCACCACCCCGGAGAGCAGCATTGTGGCCACGGTAGCAACCACCGTCCTGGAGAGCAACACCACGACCGTGGGGAGCAACACCACGGCCACGGAAAGCCACACCATGGCCACAGTACTAACCACCGTCCTGGAGAGCAACACCATGACCACAGAAAGCAACCCCATGGCCACCACCCTGGAAAGAGAGACCACGGCCATGAGAAGCAACGCCACAACCACGAGAAGCAACACCGTGGCCACCAGCCTGGAAAACGAGACCACAGCCACCCTACTGACTCCCATGGAAAGCTACACGGTGGCCACCACCCTGGAAAGCGAGACCACGGCCATGAGAAGCGAGACCACGGCCATGAGAAGCAACACCACAACCACGGTACCAACCACCATCCTGGAGAGCGAGACCATGGCCACAGAAAGCCACACTGTGGCCACCACCCTGGAAAGCGAGACCACGGCCATGAGAAGCGAGACCACGGCCATGAGAAGCAACACCACGACCATGAGAAGCAACACCACAACCACGGTACCAACCACCATCCTGGAGAGCGAGACCATGGCCACAGAAAGCCACACTGTGGCCACCAACCTGGAAAGCGAGACCATGGCCACGTTACTGACCCCCATGGAAAACAACACCACGACCATGAGAAGCAACACCACGACCATGGTACCAACCACCGTCCTGGAGAGCAACACCACGGCCATGGAAAACAACACCATGACCACAGGGAGCAACACCGTGGCCACCACCCTGGAAAGAGAGACCATGGCCACAGCACCAACCACCGTCCTGGAGAACATCACAGCCATGGAAAGCAACACCACAACTATGGGGAGCAACACTGTGGCCACCACCCTGGAAAGTGAGACCACGGACATCCTACTGACCGTGGAAAGTGACATCACGGCCACCCCCATGGAAAGTGACACCACGGCCATGCTCCCAACCGCTTCCACCAATGCCACTGCTACACCAGCTCAGCCCAATGCCGCCCACATGGTCCTCCTGGATGCCACCAGAGCCTGCCCTGGGAACTGCACCAGCCCCACCACTGGGACCACAGCGGTGACACGCCGGTCCCCTCCCAACACCACAACATCCACCAAGATGCCAAGTCTTGCCTCTGACACTGCCACCACCAGGTCCTCTTCAATGAGCAGGGCCACCACCACCACCACCTTGGCCACCATCTGCCTCTACCTCCCGCATGGGTCCAGCCCTCCGGCTAGTGGGTGTCCTGGGATGGGGGTCCTTGGGGTGGGAGGGGTCTTCTTCCCAGGGCTGGGAGGGACAGGGGGTCTTCCAGGAGTGGGGGGGAGGAGGAAAAGGAGGAGGAGGAGAAGGAGAAGGAGGAGGAGAAGGAGAAGAAGGAGAAGGAGAAGGAGAAGGAGAAGGAGAAGGAGAAGGAGAAGGAGAAGGAGAAGGAGAAGGAGAAGGAGAAGGAGAAGGAGAAGGAGAAGGAGAAGGAGAAGGAGAAGGAGAAGGATGCACAAGGGTCCAGCCCTATGGTGGATGGGTGTCCTGGGATGGGGTCCTTGGGGTGGGAGGGGTCTCCTTTCCAGGGTCAGGAGGGACAGGGGGTCTTCTGGGGTGGGGGGAGGAGGAAGAGAAGGTGGAGGAGGAGGATGGACATGGGTCCAGCCCCGTGGTTGGTTGGTTGGTCCTGCCATGGGGTTCTTGGGTTGGGGTTCTCCTTCCCAAGGATCTCCTGGGGCAAGAAGACAAAGGAGGAGGAGGAAGGATGGATGTGGGTCTAACATCCCCAAGGATCAGGGCTTGGGGGGAGGTGTGGGGTGGCCAGGACACCTGGGTGTCATGTGTCCCCTCCTAACTCCTTCTGCCCCCCGTCTCTCTTCCAGTCATCTGCCGCAACGGTGGGGTGGCCAACTTGACCCATTGCCTTTGCCCACCCGGTTACTCCGGCCCCACCTGCGAGAAGGTGGATGTCACCGACCGATGCGCCGGTGGCAGCACGGCCGTGGGCAACCTCTGCATCTGCCCCCCTGGGAGGTCGGGACCCCGTTGTGACACCCCTGATGACGTCACGGCTTGTCGGAACGGTGGCACGGCCGTGGGGACCGAGTGCTACTGCCCCGCTGGCTTTTACGGTCCACGGTGTGAAGACCACCACAGCACGGCTGTCCCCACCTCTGGAAGGGTCACCGCGAGGTGGTCCCATCACCCTACGACGAGTAGGGCTCCACCAAGGAGTAGACCCACATCGAGGACCACCAGGAGAACCACCAGCCCCCCAAACACCGCAGGTTGGTGGGTCTTCCTTGGTGTTGGGTGCTCAAAGACCACTCTTTCCCCCACCACCACCCCCACCTCCAGCCCCTTCTGGGAGACGACCACCTGTATGGCCACCCCCACCCAAAGGGGCTGTAGCCCCACTGCTGGTCCCCTCCCAAGGAGGACACACCAAGGAGGTGCTGGTTGGGACCAGGTGCCACTTTTCTTCCGCCCCCTAAAAAAAAATTGGGGGTTGGGGTCATGGTGGACCCAACTGGATGGATCTGGGAGGGGGGAAATTGGGGGGGTGGGGACAGGCAGGCAATGGGGGGGTCCCCATGAGCCCTTCTCCCCCCAGATCCCTGCCAGAACGGGGGTCGCTGGACGGGGACGTTCTGTCTCTGCCCCCCCAACACGGATGGAGCCCGTTGCCAGTTCGGGGCGACCACCATCAACATCACGGCAGGTAAAGCTGGGTGGGGGGTGTCACCCCACCTTGTCCCCAAGAGGAGGGGGACACCCCATGGGATGTCCCCATCTGACGGGCATCCTATTCCCCACCCCACCCCTTTCCACCAAGAGTTGGGCCCCTCCTTCTTGATGTTGGCGCGTGTCACCAACCGGAACTTCTCCGAGGACATGAGGGACACCTCGTCCCCCACCTACCGCAGCTTCGTGGATGAGTTCAGCCGGACGGTGAGTCTCTCCCAACGTGTCACCAGGGGAGTGAGGGGGTCACCAGGACCACCTCCAAGGGGCCACTTCAACCCAGCCCCACTGGGTGACATGTGTCCCTCTGTCCCCAGATGGACCGGGTCTACCACAACATCTCCGGCTACCGTGGAACCCGGGTCCTGGCCCTGACGTGAGTGTGGGGATGGGGTGGGGTGAAACAGGTGAGGAACATCTGGGATGGGATGGGATGGGTGAGGAACATCTGGGATGGGATGGGATAGGAAAGGAACCCTTGGAATGGGTGAGGAATGCCCTAGGATGGAGTGGAGATGGGGTGGGGTGGGATGGGAGAAGAACCTGTCAGATGGGATGGGGATGGGATGGGATGGGATGAGGAACCCTTCGGATGGGTGAGGAATGCCTAGGATGGGAATGGGGTGGGGTGGGATGGGATGAGGAACACCTGGGATGGGATGGGATGAGGAACCCCGTGCCCCATGTTGACCCTCTTGCTGCCCCACAGAAGAGGCAGCGTGGTGGTCAACTACAAAGTCATGCTGCACCCCCTGGCCGGAGCTAAACCCACGACCAACCTCCACCGCCGAGGCCGGGAGGTGCTGGAGGCCGCCAACGCCGTGCCTCAGCCCCACAATTGCACCCACTCCACGGGTAGGTCCCTCCACCCCCTCAGGGGGTTGGTCCCCACATCTCTGGTGGCCTCCTCTGATCTCTCCCCACATCTCTGGTGGCTCCCCACATCTCTGGTGGCCTCCGGTGACACCTCCCCTCATCTCTGGTGGCCTCCCATGACCTCTCCCCACATCTCTGGTGGCTTCCCATGACCTCTCCCCATTCTCCCCTCTCCCAGAAGGTCTCTGCTTCACCACGTCCTTCTCCAGATCCATCCGGGCTGAGGTGCCGGCGCTCAACGACACAGGTTTTGGGGGGCAACCAACGTGGGGTGAGGTGGGGATGGGGATGGGGGGGGTTCAGGGCTTCCTTCCTTGACCGGTGGCTTGTCTTCTTCTCCAAGAGCTGTGCAGGAAACATGCGCCGGCCAACTTCAGCCGGTTCTACTACCCCCACCGCACCCCCACCAGCCTCCTCTGCGTCACCAACTGCACCCTCAATGTCCCCGGCTCCATGGACTGTGGCGACGGGCTCTGCCAGTTGACCTTGGAGGGACCCCGTTGCTTGTGAGTGGACCCTGAGTTCTCCCTTACCCAGAATTCCCATCTCCACCACCCCACCCCCTCCCCCCAGCCCAGATCCCCCTGGTCCTGGGCCCAAATCTCCCCCCACAAAGGGGGCTGTGGACACGATTCTGGTCCTAAAGTGAAGGATGACCCTTATCTTGACCCCAACCCTGGTCCCCAAACCCCAATCTTTGTCCCCAAACATCAACCCTTGAGCCCCAAAGCCCAACCCATGTACCCCGAACCTCAACCCTTGAGCTCCGAACCCCAACCCTTGTCCCCAAACCCCAACCCTTGAGCCCCAAATCTCAACCCTTGACCCCAAACCCCAGTCTTTGTCCCCAGATGTCAACCCTTGAGGCTCAAATCCCAACCCTCATCCCCAAACCCCAACCTTTGTCCCCAAACCTCAACTCTTGAGCCGCAAGCCCTGACCACAACCCAAAACCTTAACCCCGAGCCCCAACCCTTGACCCAACACCCCAAACCTTGACCCCCAAACTGGAAGCCAACACCCAACCCCTGCTCTCCAAACCCAACCACTTCCCCCCAAACTCCACCTTTGCTCTCCCAACCCAACCCTGGACCCCCCAAAGCTCCTTGACCGCAACCCCCAGACCTCAATCCCAACCCATGGACGTGGGGATGAGTCTTCTGGGTTCCCCCCAGCTCTGGGAACCCAACTGTGGGTCTCTTGGAGGATCCCAACCCCCCAAGTGATCCAAGGGGGGAGTGGATCCAAGGGCAGGGGATGGGGATGAAGGGACCCTACCCACGATGCTTCACTCTCTCCAGCTGCCCAGATGTGCCTTGGTACCTGACGGCGGGCGAGCTCTGCCAGACCCACATCAGCAAACTGGGGCTGGGGCTGGGTGTGGGGCTGGGGCTGGGGTTGACCCTCCTGGTTCTGCTCGTCATCTGCATCGTCCTCTCCATCTGCTTGGCCCGAAGGAAGAAGAAATCAACTGGTGGCAGGTGAAAGGGTTGTCCATGGAGGGGAGGGGGTTGTACATAGCGGGGTGTGATCCATGGGGGGAGAGACGGGGCCGACACCAAGCTGAGCCCCTTCGGTGAAGCCAAACTTGGGGGGCATCAGCTTTTCCACAGGGAGGGTGGGAGCTGAACCCCAACCCTGGTCCCCAAATCCCAACCCTTGAGCTCCAAACCCTGACCACAACCCAAAACCTTGACCCCGAGCCCCAATCCTTGACCCAACACCCTGACACAGGGAGGGTGGGAAGGTTCAACCCTCCCCAACCCCAGAGATGGTTGAGACCCCCCCCAAAACACCAGAGCCCACGAGCTCCAGCATCTCCTCCACCCCTCCCAGCCCCACAGATGGTTGAGACCCCCCAAGGCTGGAGCCCACGAGCTCCAGCATCTCCCCCACCCCACCCCAGCCCCCCACCCAAGCTCCATAGACTCACCGGTTTCCCGCTCAACAGTCCGACCCGCGAGAACAGTGACCGCAGGCACAACTCCCATGTCACCGGTATCTACCATGTCAACGGCCGAGGTTCTACAGCCCACCAAGGTGAGACACGTTCTGGGGGGACACACACACAACACCAACCCATCCCCTTACTGGGGAGACTGGAGAGACCCCACCACCCAACCCTTTCCAGACCCTCACCCTCTTCCTTTTCCAGGAGGACACGGTTCCTACAAGCCCAACGCGGAGGTGGCAGAAGCCACATCGGTAGGTCCCTGGGGGTCACAACGGGCACCATGGACGCCCGGAGGGGGACACAGGGGGGTACGCGACTCCGATACTCACTGCTCCCCCCCCAACTTTTCACAGGTGTTGGCAGAAAGCACCGTGTCCCTGTGACCACCCCCCAAAAATAGCTGGTGGAGGGTGGTCGAGGTGCCCCCCACCAGGGAAGACCCTTGGCACCGGGTGGGGGGGGGACACACACAATGACCAAAGACCTCAGCACCCCCCCCACTCCCCAACCCCAACATTTCTCAGTTTTGGGACAAAACGAAGCAGGATTTAGTTCCTCTGTGAGAGAAGAGAGGTGCCCCCCCATCCCCGTCGTCCTGGGCCGGGGGGGTTCTTCTCGCTGGAGAGGACATCCCTGCGTGGGAGGTGGGGCTTCATCCAGCTCTCAAAGCCCCCTCCCCCGAGCTGGATAAGCTTTATCTTAATGGAAATTATATTTATTAACGTATTTATTTCACCCCCTGAAAAATTATCTGGGGAGACGGAACTGGAGAGGGGGCAAAGGGGGGGGGGGGTGGGCGGAATTTTCATAAGTGGGGCATCAATGCCACCCTCTGGGGGGGCGGGGGGAGGGTCAAGATTTGGGGCTGGGAGTCACAGCGGGGGAGGGGGAGGGGAGTTGGGGTCTTGGGGGACTCGGTTGGGGTTTTTGGAATCACAGTTGGAGTCTTGGGGGGGGTCTCAGGCTTTTTAGGGTCATGGTTGGGGTCTTGGGAGACTCGGTTGGGTGGTTTTAGGTCTTGGGGGGGGTCTCAGACTTTTTAGGGTCACTTGGGTTGAGGATCTTGGGGGACTCGGGTGGGGTTTTGGGGGTCATGGTTGGGGTTTGAGGGTCTTGGTTGAGGTTTTTGGGGTCCCAACTGGGTTTTGGGGGTCTCAGCTGAGGTTTTTGGGGTCACAATTGTTTTTTTGAGGTCACGCTTGGGTTTTCTGGGGTCATGACTGGGGTATTTGGGGTCATGATTGGGTTTTTGGGGTCACAGTTGGGGTTTTGGGATCGTAATTGGGTTTTTGGGGGTCATGATTGGGATTTTGGGGGTCATGATCAGGTTTTTGGGGTCATGATTGGGGTCTTGGAGGTCACGGTCAAGGTTCTTGAGGTCAGAGTTGGGTTTTTTGGGGGTCTCGGTTGAGGTTTTGGGGGTCACAATTGGGTTTATTGGGGTCACAATTGGGTTTGGAGGGGAATTCCCGGCTCCGACCTGCCAGGAGGGAAACGGGAAGAACCCAACGGTGACCGGAGGAGGAAGAAATTACACCCCAAAAAAACCACCCCCACCCCTCCCTTATTTGCACAATGACCGGCAGGGAGGAATGCGCGGCCGACACCTGCCCCTCCCCAAAAGAAAATAAAATAATTAATCTTCTGTCACCACAAAGAAATAATCCACCCAACCCAACACCTCCTCCCACCCCTCCCACTGCCCCCCCAGTAGCGGCCACGGCGGTTACTGGTGTTTGTTTTCTGGGTGGGGGGAAATAAAAGGGCCCGTTGTTGGGCGTTGGGGGAAGAAACATGGGAAAAAGGTGGCCGATGATTTTTGGGAAGGTCTTAGAGGGTTTGGGGGGGCCTTGGGGGGATTGAGGAGGGTTGGGGGGGTCTCCCACCACTCCCCCAGTAGGGGACAGGGTGGTTACTGGTGTTTATTTTCTGGGTTGGGGGGAAATAAAAGGGCCCGTTACTGGGCGTTGGGGGAAGAAAAAACGGGAAAAAGGTGGCCGATGATTTTTGGGAAGGTTTTGGGGGGTTTGGGGGAGGTTGGTGCGTCCCCCACCCCTCCCACTGCCCCCCCAGTAGCAGACGGGGCAGTTACTGGTGTTTGTTTTCTGGGTGGGAGGGAAATATAAGGGCCCGTTGCCCGGCATCGGGGGAAGAGAAAAAAGGGAAAAAGGTGGCCAACAATTTTTGGGAAGGTCTTGGGAGGTTTGGGAGGGACTTTGGGGGGGTTATCCCCCCCTGTTTTCCCCACGGCTGATGAGCAATGGGGTGCTTGGGGGGGTCAGTGGGGTGGGACGTGGCAGTGACCCCCTCCAAAAATCTCTGGGGGTTGGATTTGGCTTCGCCCCACCTTGAGGAAACGCGACTCAACGGGTCTCTTTGAGGGATCTTTTGGGAGGGGTCGTGGCCACCCAAGGGTGGAGGGATCATCAAAGGAGGTGCTGCGGTTCGGTACCTCCCCCTCACCTGCCCCCCCAGTGCGTGGGGGGGGGGGGCAAAGGTCTTCTTCCGCCAGGAAGTTCTTGCCTCCTCCCAGAGGGATTCGGGGATGTCACTGGCGCGGGACCGCTGACAAGGAAGATGAAGGTTTCCATCCTTCCTCTCCTCTTCCTCCTCCTCTTCTTGGGGGGTAGAACAAGTGAGTAGGGGTTTGGGGGGGGGGGGGGACGGACGGAAATAGGAGAGGTAGGGGGAGGAATGGGGTAGGGGGGGCTTTTCCCTGGGTGGGTCATTTTTGGGGTGACACAAGGTGGGACAGGAGGTGACATTGCTCATCGTCTTCCATCTCCATCCTCTGGCCAAAAAAAAAGCCCCCAACCCCTTTATTTCAAGCCCCTGCCTCACAAATGGGGGTCCACTGGGGAGGGGTCTGGGGGGGGGTCCAAACCAGCCCCCCCACCTCCCTCCCACACCCATGGGCTGGTGTCCCCAAACGGGTGACGACCCTGACCAGTCCCCACCACCGCAATGCGGTGGTGGCCCCACATCTGAGCCAATGTGCCCCCCCTGCCAACCCAGGACCCCCAAGAGCCAACTGCCCCCCAAAGTGCCCCCCCAACCCAAGACCCAACTGCCCCCCATCCCCACCCCAATGTGCCCCACCAACCCAAGACCCAACTGCTTCCCATCCCCACCCCAACGCAACCCAAGACCCAACCTCCTCCATCCCCACCCCAACGTGACCCCCAAACCCAATCCAAGACCCTCAAGACCCAACGTGCCCCCCATCCCCAACCCAACGTGCCCCCCAACCCAACCCAAGACCCCCAAGACCCAACTGACCACCAAGGTGCCCCTCCAAACCCAACCCAAGACCCGCAAGACCCAACTACCCCCAAGATGCCCCCCCAAATGCATCCCAAGACCCCCAAGACCCAACTGCCCCCCATCCCCACCCCAACATGGCCCCCACCGCAATGTTACTCCCCACCCCACCTCAGGACCCAACCACCCCCCAACGTGCCCCCACCACCCAACCACCCCCCCATCCCCACCACCCCTCCCCGCCCTGCTTTTCCCCGGTTTATCCACCCTCCTCCTCCTCCTCTTCTGGCATCTGCCGATGCCAACCCACCCCCTGCCTGTGTGTCGTCCCCCCCCCCCCCCGCCTCACCCCCCACCCCCACCACCCTCGGGAGCTTTTAATCCTCGTTAAGAGCCAAGAAGACGGGGAGTTGATTGCATGAGGGAGGCTAATTGAGGAGAAAGGCAGCGGGGCCTCGGCTGGAGAACATCAATTAAGAGCAAACGAGCTGGAAAGAGGGGTTTTTTTTGAAACATCATGGCCTTTTTGGGGGGAGGGGTTGGGTGGTTTTTTTATTGTTTAGATGTTGTTTGTTTTTTTTTTTTTTTTTTTTTCATTTCGGTTGTTGTCGTTTTGGGGATGAGTTTTTTTTGGAGCTCAAACCAGCTTGAATCAGCTGGAGAATTTTCTAGGGCAAAAATACCTTGATCTGAAGGACACCATCACCACCGGGGGGAGGGATGCAGGGGTGGGGAGAGGGTGGGTCTTCCCCCCCCACATCGGGGGCGACCCACGACCACAGGAGCAATAAGGGCCCGAGGGTGTCACCATCCTTCACCCCCATCCCAGTTCCCGGTCCTGCGCTTCCTCATCCTCACTGTGAACCCGTTATCGGTGATGTAGGGGACGTTGGGAGGGGTGGGGTGGGGGTGTCCCCTCCCCAGAGCACATGTTCTCCAACCACACCCCCCACCACCCACCACCCCCTTTTTCCTCGGAAAGTGAAAGTGGAGGGATAAGGCCCCGGTGTAGGACGATTCAGCTGTAGCTGGTGTTGGGTTGGAGAAGGGTTCAAGGGGGGCTTTGGGGATTGGGAGGTGGGAAACCATGGGTGGGGTGGGACTGAGGTGACCTCCTGAACCTCAGAGGGGGTGACACATAGGACCCATGGCAGTGGTGGATCCATGGGTGTTGGTCGGGGGGGTGTTGGTCGGGGGGGTGTTGGTCGGGGGGGTGTTGGTCGGGGGGAAGCTCAACTTGAGCCATCAACTTCATCCTGGGCTGCTCCACCACCAACGTGGCCTGAAGGTGGAAGGAGGGGATTCTGTCCCCTCTGCTCCACTCTGGGGAGACACCCCACCACCACCCACCCCCAACTGGGAGTTCTGTGTCCACCCGTGGGGCCACCAATGTCAGAAGGACGTGGGGCTGTTGGACCCTGGCCCAGGTTGCCCCATCCCTGGAGAGGTTCAAGGCCAGGTTGGACGGGGTTTGGAGCAACCTGATCTGGTGGGAGGTGGCCCTGGCACTGTCTCTGCCTGGAACTGGGTGATATTTAAGGTCCCTCCCCACCCAAACCATTCCATGAGTCTATGATTCATGGGGAGAAAGTGGGGGATGAAGTTCTCCTCCCCCCCCAAGCCCCAAGGAACCCTGTCCCACCCTCAGCTCCTTCACTGAAGCCCCTCAACTCTCTGCAAGAACTTCTGAAACCACACCACACACCTCCACAACCACCTGGTGGCCTCCCAAAACCACCAGTAGGGCCACGCACCCCATTGAACTCACCAAAACCAGTTCCACCTCTGAACCCACCAGAACACCAGAACTTCTGCTCTCTCCACAGGCGCTGGAACCGGTGAAACCAGGACTGAGAACATCTCAACAACTGAACATGGCACCTCTGAAATGAACCTGATCTCCAACACCTTCACAACCACCACCACTGCAACCACCGAGACCACCACCACCACCAACTCCACAACCCCCACACCCACCAATCCCACCAGCACTTCCACAACCACCCCCACCCCCTCCATGCCCACCGCCACCTACACGCCTACCACCCCCACCACCTCCTCCACAACCCCCCCCACGCCCACCACCACGGCCACCACCACCAGCACCCCCACACCCATGCCCACCAGCACCTCCACAGCCACCCTCACCAGGACCCCCACCCCCACCTCCACACCCACGCCCACCACCATCACCACACCCACCCCCACGCCCACCACCACCTCCACAACCCCCACCCCCAGTCCCACCACCACCTCCACAACGCCCACCACCTCCACAACCCCCACCTCCAGAATCACCACCAATCCCACCACCACCTCCAGAACCCTCTCCACACCCACCAGCACCTCCGCGCCCACCACCACCTCCACAACCACCTTCACGCCCAGCACCTCCTCTACAACTACTCCCGTGCCCACCACCTCCTCCACAGCCACCCCCATGCCCACCACCACCTCCACAACCCCCACCACCACCCCCAGTCCCACGCCCACCACCACACCCACCCCCAGTCCCACCACCACCTCCACAACCCCCACCCCCTCCACAACCCCCTCCACATCCACCCCCACCTCCAGAATCACCACCAATCCCACCACCACCTCCAGAACCCTCTCCACACCCACCAGCACCTCCACGCCCACCACCACCTCCACAACCACCTTCACGCCCAGCACCTCCTCTACAACTACTCCCGTGCCCACCACCTCCTCCACAGCCACCCCCGTGCCCACCACCAGCTCCAGAACCACTTCGTTTACGGCCACCAGCACCTCTGCACCAAGAGCCACCAGCACCTTCACAACCACCAGGTCCACCAACCCCTCTGAAGCCTCCACAGCCACCAGCACCTCTGCAACAAACACGGGATCAAACACCTCTCCATCCACCGTGTCCATCAGCATCCCCACAACCACCGTGCCCACCACTACCTCTACGGCTACCATGACCTCCAGCACCTCTGAAACCTCCACAACCACCAGCACCTCGACATCCACCATGTCCACCAGCAGCTCTGCCACATCCATGACACCCACCAGCACCTCTGAACCCACCACCACACCCTCAAGCATGTCTTCACCCACCAGCAGCACAACCACTTCTGTTACAGCCACCAGCACCTCTGCACCAGGAGCCACCAGCACCTTCACAACCATCACGTCCACCAGCACCCCTGGAACTTCCACAGCCACCATAATCTCTACAACCATGATACCCACCAGCACCTCTACGGCCACCACGACCACCAGCACCTCTGAAACCTTCACAACCACCAGCACCTCCACAGCCACTGTGCCCACGAGCACCTCTGCATCGTCCATGACCACCAGCACCTCTACAGTCACGACTCCCACCGGCACCTCTGCATTGTCCACTCCCACCAGCACCTCAATCGTGACCATCCCCACTGGCACCTCTATGGTCCCGATGCCCACCAGCCCCTTTGAAATCTCCACAATCACCAGTACCTCTGGAACCTCTACACCCACCAGCACTTCTACGGCCGCCACTCCCACCAGCCCCCTTGAAACCTCCACAACCACCAGCACTGTTAGAACCATCACTCCCACCAGCATCTCAATGGCCACCACGCCCACCAGCTCCTCAACCATGTCCACGCCCACCAGCACTTCTGAAATCTCCACAGCCACCAGTACCTCTGGAACCTCTACACCCACCAGCACTTCTATGGCCACCACACCCACCTTCACCTCTGAAACCTCCACAACCACCAGCAGTGCTGGAACCTCCATGACCACCATCACTTCTACGGCCGCCACTCCCACCAGCCCCCTTGAAACATCCACAACCACCAGCACTCCGACAGCCACCACGTCCACCAACACCTCTGAAACCTCAACAGCCACCACGCCCACCAGCTCCTCTACGGTCATCATGTCCACCAGCACCTCAACAGCCACCACGCCCACCAGCTCCTCTATGGTCATCATGTCCACCAGCACCTCAACAGCCACCATGCCCACCAGCACCTCCATGGCCACCACGCCCACCAGCACCTCTAAAATTTCCACGCCCACCAGCACCTCTACAACCATGATACCCACCAGCACCTCAACTGTGACCACGCCCACCAGCACTTCTGAAATCTCCACAGCCACGAGCACCTCCTCAGCCACCAGCACCTTTGAAATCTTCACAACCACCAGCAGTGCTGGAACCTCCATGACCACCATCACTTCTATGGCCACCACTCCCACCAGCCCCCATGAAACCTCCGCAACCACCAGCACCATTGCAACAACCACTCCCACCAGCACCTCTACAGCCACCAGCACCTCCATGTCCACCACGCCCACCAGCACTTCTGAAACCTCTACAAGTACCATCATCTCTACAACCGTGCCTACTAGAACCTCTGAGAGCTCCACAACCACCAGCATCTCGGCATCCACCACATCCACCAGCACCTCCATGGTCACCACCCCCACCAACCCCTTTGAAAGCTCCACATCCACCAACACCTCAACGGTCACCACACCCACCATCAGTTCAACAGGCACCATGCCCACCAGTACCTCTGAAACCTCAACAGATACTAACATCTCTACAACCGCCACAACCACCAGCACCTCAGAACCCACCACCCCCACCAGCACCTCTCAAATCTCCATGGCCACCAGCACCTCAGGACCCACCAGGCCCTCCACCACCTCTGAAATTTCCACAGCTACAATCATCTCTACAGTCACCACGGCCACCAGCACCTCTGAGTCCTCCACACCCACCAGCACCTCTAAAACCACCATGACCACCAGCACCTCCGAGTCCTCTGCACCCACCAGCACCTCTACAACCACCATGACCACCAGCACCTCTGAGTCCTCCACACCCACCAGCACCTCTACAACCACCATGACCACCAGCACCTCCGAGTCCTCCACAGCCACCAACACCACTACAACCACCATGACCACCAGCACCTCCAAAGCCTCCACAGCCACCAACACCACTACAACCACCATGACCACCAGCACCTCCAAGTCCTCCACACCCAGCAACACCTCTACAACCACCATGACCACCAGCACCTCCGAGTCCTCCACAGCCACCAGCACCACTACAACCATCACATCCACCAGCACCTCCAAAGCCATCACTGCTGCAACCACCTCCCCCACCACCATGACCACCTCCACCAATGCCACCGGTTCTACCATCACCAGCTCTTCACCCACCATGTCCACCCCTGTTTCACGTCCCAACAGCACCTCTTCACCTTCCACCACCACCATCACCACCTCTACTCTCCATTCCACCACCACCACTCCAGGTACGCTCCACCCCACTTTTTTCTCCAGCCATGGTGGCCACGCACCTTCTCCTTCCTTTCCCATCATCCCCTGGGCTTGTTCTTTCTAGTATTCTGCGACAACGGAGGGACTTGGGTGGATGGTCACTGCAAGTGTCCCATCGGTTTCACGGGTCACACGTGCGAGGACATCAGTAACACCATCGAGACGAAAGCCAGTAAGAAATCCTTCTTTTGGGGGTTCAGACCAAAATCTGCTGGAGAAGGAGCCACCACGGGGGTGGAGGGGTGTTCTCCAGGGTGGGAAGGGTGAAGAAGAGCCACGACATCACGAGCAATGGCCTCTCCAACCGTGGCACAGTCCCACAGCGCCCAAAAAACGTGGGCAGAGGCGATGACCACGTGTAGTGACCACCCTGGAGGGGGTAGGACCAGGAACCACCCAGGGGTTGGGACAATGATGTAGGTCCAAGCTACAGTCAAGAGCTAGGACCAGAGATGGGTCCAGAGGTTGCTCCCCCACCCTCAAATGAGCTCTGGTTGTGCTGGGTTGAGCTTTAATGGAGCTCCTGGGCCAATGAGCAGAGGGTGGAGGTCCCAGGTGACCAGGTGAGGTGGGTGAGGGCAATTAAGGCTCGTTAGTGCCCTGAGGAGCTCAAGTATTTGATGCCCAGCAGTAATGTTGAGGGTCAATCCCAGTGTCTAGGGGAAGCAGATGGTCTGATGATGGACCTAGATAAGGTCCTGGCTGCTTGTAATGATTGGAGGAAGCTTTTCTTGGCTCCTTGGCAACAACCTCTTGGGCCACAGGCCTTAAATGGAGATGTTGGGGCTCCTCCTGGCAGGAAGGGGTTGTCCCCCCTCCCTGTCTTCTCCATGTCCTGGTCTTGACTTGTCTCTCCCCCTTCCCCAAAAGAGACCAACGGGACAGTGCAGGTGAGGCTGCGGGTGACCAACCGGGAATTCACCGAGGACCTCCAAAACCCCAACTCTTCTGCCTACTTGATGTTCATCAAGAACTTCACGGAGCAGGTAAAGGGGATGCTGGGAAGGGGTTGACCCTACCTGGGGGGGTGGGGTGGGGGCACGATGGGACTGTGGGTGCATCCAAATGCATCCCCATGGGTGCTGCACGTGGTGGTGGTGGGGGGTCTCTGCAGTGGGGACACCAAGATGTGTTTGGTTGGGGGGACACCTAAAATGAGGGAGATGCAGGAGAAGGGGAAGGGAATGGAGACCCTGAAGTCCCCCCCTGGAAACCCCGATGTCCCCCCCAGGACCCCGACATCCCCCCTGGAGACCTTTTCTCTTCCAGATGAACCTGGTCTACAGGAACATTGATGGCTACCAAGGCATCCAGGTCCACAGTCTGACGTGAGTGACAGGCTCCTGGTCAACGGGGAGGTTTTGGGGTGCCCCAACTGGGATACTGGGGTGATCCCTTGGGGGGAAAAGGGCAATTTCAACGGGGGTGGTGGCTTTTCCCATCAGGCCTGGCAGTGTGGTGGTCAATCACGTGGTCATCTTCTCCCTGACGGTGACTGCCCAAGCCCAGGAGAAGCTCAACAACATCACCAAGGACCTGATAGCAGAGATTCAGGCGGTGACGATGGACAACTGCGCGGATGGTACCTATGAACCGCCCCAGGAGGGGATGGGGAGGAGCTGGGTGACCCATGGAGGGGCAGGCCGGGGGGACATCTGGGACATCCCAAGGGGCCACCCCTGGGAGTGGGTTGGGGGGGCACGTCTCCCATGACACCTCTCTTGCAGACAAGATGTGCTTCAACTCCTCCGATGTCACGGTGAAGAACAACCCTCTCAACTTCAACCAAGAGGGTGAGTGGGTGGGGCTGCCCCATCGAGGGGGGACCCAACCAGGTTTGGGGTGGCCACCGCCTCCCCCCCTCAACCGACCTCTCATCTCTTCTCCAGGCTACTGCCGGGAAAACGTGCCAAAGGGCCTCAAGGACTATTTTTTTCCCAACCTGACGAGTTACGGTTTCTTCTGTGTCTCCAACTGCACCCCGGACACCCCCGGCACCATCAACTGCAACAATGGGCGGTGCCAGCTCACCAGGAGTGGTCCACAGTGCTTGTAAGAACTCCAGGAAGACCCTCACCCACCTCCAAAACCCACTCCAGGTGCACCCAACCCTTCTGGTGGACCTCCATGGCTACCTCCATGTCCATCTTTGCATGGAGACGGGTCAAAACCCCACAGAATTGGAGCAGGGTCTTGCTCCACACACATCCAACCCTCCTGGTGCACCTCTGTGGCCATCTCCAAGCCCATCTCCGCAGGGAAAGGGGTCCAAACCCTACAGGGTTGGAGCAGGGTCTTGCTCCACAAGCCTCCAACCCTTCTGTTGGACCTCCATGGCCACGTCCAAGCTCCTGTATCCATGGAAATGGGTCCAAAACCCAGGGTCGGAGCAGGATCTTGCTCCAAACAAGGCTTGAATTTGCAGGCAATGGGTTTGGGGGAGTGGCTTTTGGGGGAGTCTCCTCTTTGTTTTCACCTCACCTCACCACCATCTTCTCCCCACAGCTGCCCTGAGACCCACATGTACTGGTACCAAGGCGATCGCTGCGAGAGCCGGGTCAACAAGTTGGCAGTGGGGCTGGGCTTGGCGGTGGCCATCCTGGCCGTGACAGTGGCCGTCCTCGCCATCCTCCTCTTCCGGGCCCAGAGCACCCAATTGTCCTACAGGTGACGGGGGAGACGTGGTAGGGGTGTCTTGGGAGGGGGTTGGGGGGTCTTGGGAGGGGGTTGGGGAGGTTTGGGGAGGTCCATTCCCATCATCCTCCTTGGGTTGGGAGATCACGTGGAGCCGTTAATTTGCATCTATTTTTAGAAGGTGTGGTGTAAGAGGTTTCTCAACCCGGGGTGGGGTGGGGTGGGACATTTTGACCCCTTCTGGGTGGTGACCCCCAAGTGTACCCCCCCCACCCCCCCCAGCATGCAGAAGGTGCCAAAGGACAGGTGGTACGAGAACGTCGACGAGATGTGGAGCCTCCCGGGAAGCTTCACCTTCCGGAATCAAGGTGGGGGGGGGGGGGGATGAGGTGGGTTGTGGAGGAGGAGAAGGAGGGGGAGGTGTCCTCAGTCACCCCATGGGGTTGGGGGGCACACACCCCCCCCCCAAATCCCCACCTCGATCCCTGCTAAGCCCCCCTCCCCTCCTCCTCCTCCCACAAGGCGCCCAGCCCAAGGACGATTTTCAGGTCAACCTTGAATCCGTGGACACATCATCATCGGTGAGTTATGTCCCCCCCGCCCCACCCCCAAAAACCCCCACCCCCCCATCCCGGTGGGACACAGGGCAGTGGGGGACATCCCCCCCCCCCCAATTCCTACTGATACCTCTGTTTCCTCCCCACATTTTCCCTCCCCTCCCTCTTCCCAGTTCCAGGTCCCGAGAGCGAAGAAGTTCTCCACGAAGCTCTGAGACGTGGCAGGTTTTTGGGGGGAGGGGGACACGGACACCAGGATGTCACAACCACCCCCCCCCCCCATCGCTACCACCCTCCACGAGCATCACTGCCAGGATGGGGGGCACCCCATGGGAGAGCCTGGACCCCCTTTGAGGGAAGAGGGGCGGGGGCTTTGACCCCATAGGAGGGGGTCCTCATCCTATTCTTGTGAGCACTTTTTTAGGGTCGTGACACCCCCTCCCCCCCCCTGCCGCTTCCGGGTCACGACCCCACTTTTTTGGAGGGGGGGAGTCACCCCTGGACAGGTCACGACCTCACACCCCTTGGCACTTTCGGACCTTGACCTCCCCCTCACCCTCCCCCTCCACCTCCAGGGTCATGTCCCCACTTCCCTCCCTGCCCCCAAAACCACCTCAAGGGTGAGGATCCCCCCTCCCCCCCCAAAAAAATACCCCCCTGGGGCTGGATCCCCTTTTTCTTCTTAATAAAGACATTGGGAAAGGTTCTGGGGACACTGGTTTCTACTGGGAAAACCCCAATGTAGACTGCAGGGCGGGGGGGCGGTAAAGCCACTACTCCCCCCCCCCTCACCTTTTGCAAACCCTTTTTTTGGGGTGAAACCCCCCGGAATCCCCACCAACGGGGGCGGGGGAGGGGGTGGTGGGAACCTTTCTACCCCACACCAGGACCTTCCAGGTTTGGGGACCCACCACCCCCAAGGTGTTTTCTGCAGGTGTTGGACTTTGTTGTGTGTCCCCCCCCCAGCCCTCCCCACACACTCCCAGCTCCCAGATAAGGGAGGAAAAACCCAATAAAAGGCTAATTTTAGCCCTGGGAGCGGGAGGGGGGAAGCGGGGGACAGGGTGTGAATTGGCCCCGGGCCCAGGTGGTGGCACGCGAGCTCCAGCACGTTTCCGCCTCTCCCGGGCGTGGGAATGGCGGTGACTTCGGGGTGACAACCCCCCCTAAGGGGGTGATCGGGGAAGGTGACCCCAGACCACGTGTCGTTCCTCATGTGTCCCACCATCTGTGGGTGGTGCCACCTCGAGACACCCCCCCCCCCCCCCCCTCAATATTCCCATCCTCCAAAGCCACCATAGATGGTGCCACCTCGGGACCACCTGGATGTTCCCACCATCTGTGGATGGTGCCACCTTGGGACCCCCTCGGTGTTCTCACCATCCATGGGTGGTGCCACCTTGGATGTAGCCAAGGATGTGGACCTCCTCAATATCCCCCATCCTCCAAAGCCACCACAGCCACCCTCCACCCCACAGCCCTTTGTCCCCTTCCCCAGGAGGAGGCACAGGTGGAATCTCTGCCCTGATATTTCACCCCGGGGGTGGGGTGGGAACAAGGACAACTTCTCCCACGTGCGTCATCCCCTTGGACTTTCACCTTTGGGGTGAACCCGTGGCCAATCCTTAATTGTTCCCTCAGCAATTAATGCTCCTCCCCAACCTTTTCCCTTCCTCCTTTGTGGGAGGGTTTTGGGGGGTTGGGGCACCATTTGCATCCCACCCACCCAGCCCTGTCCTCCAACCCAAGCCCCACATCCACCCCACGGAGCACTGGGGTGGGGGGGACACACCCCACCCCATGGTGGGCACAGGGATCACCTCATGTGTCCCCAAGGCTACACGGAAACTGGGGTGTGTGACAATAAAATTAGTGCTTTATTTAACTATAGAAAAGTGCTGTTGGGAACGGCCGTGGGGAGAGGAAGAGGATGGTGGAGTTCCTGGTGCTTCCCACCCCGAGACACCCCCCACCCCATATCCAAGTGTGTGTTCCCCCCCCCGCCTCTGCTCGCTGTTGGATCTTGGGTGGCTCCTCTCAGGAAACAATGACAGATGGTCGTTGGATCTGGACCTGGGGGGGAAAGCAGGGGGAAGGAGAGATGGGGGGGGTGAGATGATGGGTGTTGCCCTATTGTCCCCACTGCGGTGGGGTGGGGGATACTGTCAGGGTCTTGGGGAGGTGGCACCCACCTTCTGCGAGGTGTCCACATTCTCCAGGTTGATGTAGCTGGAGCTGGAGGTCTCCGAGCCTGTGGGGGTGGAAGAACAAGTGAGGTAGGACACCTCCCCCCAAAAGCTCCCTAGATGCCACAACCCCCCCCAGACCAACCCACCACCCAACCCAAATCACCATCACCCAACCCAACCCACCACCCAACCCTCCCCCAACCCACTCCCCACATACCACCACCACCCAACCCAACCCCCACCACCACCCAACTCCAGCCACCTTCCAACGTAGCTGCTGGGTTGCTGACGGCGAAGCCCTCGGTGTTGTTCCAACTTTCCTCCTCGTCACAGTAGACTTCCCTGCGAGTGGCCAACTCGATCCTATGGGGTGGGACGGAGGTGGATGAGAAGGTGGCACCACCCCTAGAGGACCACCCCCCTAACCCACCCCCACCCCACCCCATGGCCGCACACTTGCCTGTGCTCGTCCTCCTTCCTCCGAGCCCGCACCAGGAAGACAGTGAAGATGGCGGTGGCCACCACCAACAGGGTTATCGGCACCCCTATGGCCACCCCCATCTTGCTGATCCTCGAGCTGCATATGTCGTCTTGATACCAGAAGGCCACCTGGTCCGAGCACCTGGTGGGGGGGAAGTCCAGGGGGTGAGGAAGATCTCAAAACCCAAGGGTTTCACCTCAAAATCCTAGTGCTTCACTTCAAAACCCAGGGATTTCACCCCAAAACCCCAAAGGGGGAGGGGGGGAGGGAGCACCCCAGTTTTGGAGGTGGGTGGGGGGTTTGAGGAGGTCCTTACTCGCATTGTGGTCCCGAGCGGGTCACGGTGCACCTGCCGTGGATGCAGGTGTGGGGGTTGATGGATCGTTTGTCGCATCTGGTGATGCAGAGGACACCGGTGGCCGTCACGAAGGGGGTGTAGTAGTCACTGACCTCCTGCGCCACGTAGCTGGTGCACAGATCTACGGGTGGGGGAGGCGGGGACGTGGGTTTCGGGGGGTCCTGGAGGTTGGGGTGGGGGGATAACGACACACAGATGTCCTCCTGTGGGACATCCTGTCCTGTCCTCACTTACCTGTTTTAACCTCTCCCACCCCATAGCTGGTGACGTTGGTGAAGCTTGAGTTGAAACAGAAGCTGCCTGGTGGGATGGAGAGAGAAGCTGTTGGTGGGTGGCCATGGGCTCAGCACTCCCCCCTCCTCCGTGTCCCCCCTCATCAAGGGACCTTGCCCTGGTGCCACCTGACACATGGAGAGGGGCGGGGGGCAACCACTAGCATCGCTCACAGTTGTCTCCTTCACAGCTGCTGTCACAGACGGAGTTGTTCATGGCCTTGACAAGGCTCTTGGAGATGTCCTGCACCGTCTGGTTGGCCACTGTGTTGGCGAGGACCTCCAGGAGGACAGTGTAGTTGACCACAATGCTGCCCCGGCTGCAAGAAGAAGGGGCACCAGTGGGCAGGGGACCCAGTTGGGACCTCCCCCAGTGTGGGGGTGACAGTGTGACCCACTGTTACGTGGAGCTTTGGACCATCCTGGAGGAAACCCAGGGACAGAAGGTGGCTTGGAGGCCATCCTTGGGAGAGCATCCCCTTGAATTGACCACCCTGTGGGTCTCCACCCCAAAGCAGAGCAGATGGAGAGGGTGAGCACCCCATGAGGACACACCACCCAGTCCCCGATGGACACTCACGTCAGCTCATGGATCTCCACACCTTGGTAGCCCTTTACATTTTGGTAAACCTTCTCCATCTGGAAGACGAAGAGGAACCATGGGGAGATCTGGGCACCAGCCCCATCATGCCCCAAGTACCCCCCACCCAAGGGTGCTCCACCACCATATGGATGCCCCCCCCAACCCCCTCCCTCCCCCTCACCGTCTTCTTGAAGTCAGTCTCAAAATTCTTGAAAGCCTGAGAGGTCTTATCTTTGAGGTCTTCTGTGAAGTTCCTGTTGTCGATCTTCGTCTTCATCTCCACTGTCGCATTGACCGTCGCTTCACCAAGCAGAAGAAGACCCATAAGCCATCAACTCCAGCGTCCCCATCCCACCCTCAGTGGGACCGGGGTCAGGGGACCAGGTTTGTCCCTCCATGGTGGCCCCATTCCCAGGTTAATCCCTCTGAGGTGACCCCAACCCCATTCTCTGGTCAGTCCCTCTGTGGTGGCCCCATTCCCAGGTCAGTCCCTCATGGTGACCCCATTGGGCTTGTCCCTCTGAAGTAATCCTCAGCCCAAATCCCAGGTTGGTGGCCCCCCCCCTCCGACTTCAACAGATACAGAAGCCTCCAGTGCGGTGTAGGACATTTTGGGATGGTTCCTTACTGTCTTTGATCTCGATGACCTCCTTGGCGTACTCGCAGTAGTCACCCTGGAAGTTATCGGTGCAGCGGCAAACACCCTCCACCATGGTGCCATTGTTCTGGCAGATGGGGAGCTCGCACTGGGTACCCCAGTATCCTTCGGGACACATGCACTTGATGCCGTCCCATGTGGCCCCATTCTTGCAATGACCTGGAAAAGGCCACCCCAAGACATTGGGTGCTGTGACAAAGCCCAGAGAAACCACCCGGAGAAGGTCTGGGAGGTCAAGGAGGAAGGGACATGGCCAAGCGGTGCCACCAAGGGGGAATACTCACCAGCATTGGTGGTGGAGGCCGTGGTGGTGGTAGTGGTGGTCGTGGTGGTCATAGTGGTGGAATTAGTAGTAGGGGTGATGGTGGTGGTAGAGGTGGGGGTGGGGGTGGTCGTAGTAGTGGAGGTAGTGGTGGGGGTGGTCGTAGCAGTGGAGGTAGTGGTGGGGGTGGTCGTAGCGGTGGAGGTAGTGGTGGGGGTGGTCATAGTGGTGGAGGTAGTGGTGGGGGTGGTCATAGTGGTAGGGAAGGTGGCAGGGGTGGTGGCAGTGGAAGGAACTGTGGTGGGGATGGTCATAGTGGCAGAGGAGATGGTGGCCATGGGAGTTGTGGGGCCCGATGTAGTAGCCCCAGGGCCACTAGGACTTGTGGGGACAGTAGGGCCAGGAGAGCTGGAAGGGATAGCAGGGTGGGTGACATCAGAGGTGGGTCTAGAGCTCAGTGTGCTCACGGTAGAAGATGGCTCAGTGGTAGCCGAGGTGTCCCCATAATCCTCAGTCCTCCCTGAGGTCCACGTGGTGACAGTTGAGGTTGGGATGGTCAAGGTGGTGGTTGGCCCAGTGGTGGCAGATGTGTCTCCTGAGGGTTCGGTGTGACCTGATGTCCAGGTGGAGCTCGGTGTGGTCACAGCGGTGGTTGGCTCAGTGGTGGAAGATGTTTCTAAGGGTTCCACGGTGTTGGCCGATGTCCAGGTGGTGAAAATTGACCTGGGTGGGGTCACAGTGATGCTGGGCTCCGTGGTGGCCAACGTGGACTCTGATACCTCAGTGTCCCTCGTGGTGGCAGTGATGCTGGCATCGGTCCCAGTGCTGCCAGTCTCCATGGTGGCCGATGTGACGCCAGATGTCTTGGTGGCTCCCATGGTTGCAGTGGTGCTGGGCTCGGTGGTGTTGGGCTCCGTGGTGGCCAACGTGCCGTCAGATACCTCGGTGGGTACCATGGTCCTGGCGGTGCTAGTGGCACTGGGCTCTGTCGTGGTGGCGCTGGGCTCCATGGTGGTCTCCGATGTCTCGGTGGGTCCCATGGTCCCAGCGGTGCTAGTGGCACTGGGCTCGGCCATGGTAGTGCTGGGCTCCGTGGTGGTCTCCAAAGTCTCGGTGGGTGCCATGGTCCCAGTGGTGGTAGTGGTGCTTGGCTCGGTCATGGTGGTTCTGGGCTCAGTCATGGTGATGCTGGGCTCCGTGGTGGCCAAGGTGGTCTCCAATGTTTTAGTGGGTCCCATGGTCCCGGTGGTGGTGGTGATGCTGTGCTCGGTCATGGTGGTGCTGGGCTCCGTGGGGGTCTCCGATGGCTCAGTGGGTGCCATGGTTCTGGTGGTGCCAGTGGTGCTGGGCTCGGTCACACTGATGCTGGGCTCCGTGGGGGTCTCCGATGGCTCAGTGGGTCTCTCCGATGGCTCGGTGGGTGCCATGGTCCCGGTGGTGCCAGTCGTGCTGGGCTCGGTCATGCTGATGGTGGACTCTGTGGGGGTCTCCGATGGCTCAGTGGGTCTCTCCGATGGCTCAGTGGGTCTCTCCGATGGTTCGGTGGGTCCCGTATTCCCAGTGGTGCCAGTGGTGCTGGGCTCGGTCGCGCTGATGGTGGGCTCCGTGGGGGTCTCCGATGGCTCAGTGGGTCCCTCCGATGGCTCGGTGGGTCCCGTATTCCCAGTGGTGCCAGTGGTGCTGGGCTCGGTCACGCTGATGGTGGGCTCCGTGGGGGTCTCCGATGGCTCAGTGGGTCCCTCCGATGGCTCGGTGGGTGCCATGGTCCCGGTGGTGCCAGTCGTGCTGGGCTCGGTCACGCTGATGGTGGACTCCGTGGGGGTCTCCGATGGCTCAGTGGGTCTCTCCGATGGCTCGGTGGGTGCCATGGTCCCGGTGGTGCCAGTCGTGCTGGGCTCGGTCACGATGATGGTGGGCTCCGTGGGGGTCTCCGATGGCTCGGTGGGTCCCTCCGATGGCTCGGTGGGTCCCGTATTCCCAGTGGTGCCAGTGGTGCTGGGCTCGGTCACGCTGATGGTGGGCTCCGTGGGGGTCTCCGATGGCTCAGTGGGTCCCTCCGATGGCTCGGTGGGTGCCATGGTCCCGGTGGTGCCAGTCGTGCTGGGCTCGGTCACGCTGATGGTGGGCTCCGTGGGGGTCTCCGATGGCTCGGTGGGTCCCGTATTCCCAGTGGTGCCAGTGGTGCTGGGCTCGGTCACGCTGATGGTGGGCTCCGTGGGGGTCTCCGATGGCTCGGTGGGTCCCGTATTCCCAGTGGTGCCAGTGGTGCTGGGCTCGGTCACGCTGATGGTGGGCTCCGTGGGGGTCTCCGATGGCTCAGTGGGTCCCTCCGATGGCTCGGTGGGTGCCATGGTCCCGGTGGTGCCAGTCATGCTGGGCTCGGTCATGCTGATGGTGGACTCCGTGGGGGTCTCCGATGGCTCAGTGGATCCCTCCGATGGCTCAGTGGGTGCCATGGTCCCGGTGGTGCCAGTCGTGCTGGGCTCGGTCACGCTGATGGTGGACTCCGTGGGGGTCTCCGATGGCTCAGTGGGTCCCTCCGATGGCTCGGTGGGTGCCATGGTCCCGGTGGTGCCAGTCGTGCTGGGCTCGGTCACGCTGATGGTGGACTCCGTGGGGGTCTCCGATGGCTCAGTGGATCCCTCCGATGGCTCGGTGGGTGCCATGGTCCCGGTGGTGCCAGTCGTGCTGGGCTCGGTCACGCTGATGGTGGACTCCGTGGGGGTCTCCGATGGCTCAGTGGGTCCCTCCGATGGCTCGGTGGGTGCCATGGTCCCGGTGGTGCCAGTTGTGCTGGGCTCGGTCACGCTGATGGTGGACTCCGTGGGGGTCTCCGATGGCTCAGTGGGTCCCTCCGATGGCTCGGTGGGTGCCATGGTCCCGGTGGTGCCAGTCGTGCTGGGCTCGGTCACGCTGATGGTGGGCTCCGTGGGGGTCTCCGATGGCTCAGTGGGTCCCTCCGATGGCTCGGTGGGTGCCATGGTCCCGGTGGTGCCAGTCGTGCTGGGCTCGGTCACGCTGATGGTGGACTCCGTGGGGGTCTCCGATGGCTCAGTGGGTCCCTCCGGTGGCTCGCTGGGTGCCATGGTCCCGGTGGTGCCAGTCGTGCTGGGCTCGGTCACGCTGATGGTGGACTCCGTGGGGGTCTCCGATGGCTCAGTGGGTCCCTCCGATGGCTCGGTGGGTGCCATGGTCCCGGTGGTGCCAGTGGTGCTGGGCTCGGTCACGCTGATGGTGGACTCCGTGGGGGTCTCCGATGGCTCAGTGGGTCCCTCCGGTGGCTCGCTGGGTGCCATGGTCCCGGTGGTGCCAGTCGTGCTGGGCTCGGTCACGCTGATGGTGGACTCCGTGGGGGTCTCCGATGGCTCAGTGGGTCCCTCCGGTGGCTCGGTGGGTGCCATGGTCCCGGTGGTGCCAGTCGTGCTGGGCTCGGTCACGCTGATGGTGGACTCCGTGGGGGTCTCCGATGGCTCAGTGGGTCCCTCCGATGGCTCGGTGGGTGCCATGGTCCCGGTGGTGCCAGTCGTGCTGGGCTCGGTCACGCTGATGGTGGACTCCGTGGGGGTCTCCGATGGCTCAGTGGGTCCCTCCGGTGGCTCGCTGGGTGCCATGGTCCCGGTGGTGCCAGTCGTGCTGGGCTCGGTCACGCTGATGGTGGACTCCGTGGGGGTCTCCGATGGCTCAGTGGGTCCCTCCGGTGGCTCGCTGGGTGCCATGGTCCCGGTGGTGCCAGTCGTGCTGGGCTCGGTCACGCTGATGGTGGACTCCGTGGGGGTCTCCGATGGCTCAGTGGGTCCCTCCGGTGGCTCGCTGGGTGCCATGGTCCCGGTGGTGCTGCTGCTGCTGCACTCGATCACGGTGATGCTGGGCTCCGTGGAGGTCTCCGATGGCTCGGTGGGTCCCGTATTCCCAGTGGTGCCAGTGGTGCTGGGCTTAGCCATGGTGACCGACGTGCATTCTGATGGCAGGCTCTTCACCATGATGTCGTTGTTGGGACTGATGTTGAGCTCCGTCTCATCATTGGTTTTCTCCATGGTGAATGATGCAGCATTTTGGTCCTCGAGATACAGAGTCCCCCAGTCCTCGTCCGAGTTTTGATCATCCTTCAGATACACCCCATCCCTCTTCATCCGCGTGTGTCCCTTCTTCTCCACCGGGACCAGCAGTGGAGAAGACCTCCTGCCAGTGGCATCTGGATGATCATCCTCAATGTGTTTCACTTTCACTTCTTTGGCGTGAGGTGTCCAGTACCACGTCTTGGCTGAAGGTGGACTCTGCCTGGTTGGTTGCCCTTTGTCCCATGGGGCCTGTTTGTCAGCATCATCTGTGAACAACAGGGGAGAAGATCAGGGCTGTGAGAAGGTCTTTTGGATTTTGACCCAATTCTTTGAGGGCTTCCTGCTCCTGGGGACCTCGGATCGGTGGCCACCCCCCACCCAGCACCTCCAAGTTGGGTCTCAAAACCTGTGGACCTCCAAAGACCCACATCCACAGAAGACCACCATCCCCCCAGAGGCCCGGCCTTGCTTCTCCAAAAACCCTCCAGACCTTCCAAGACCCCCAGCTGGGTCCCAAAAACCCATGGACCCCCAAAGACCTACAACCACCATAGACCAACAACCCCCCCAAAGACCTGCCCCTTGGTTCTCCAAAGCCACTCCAGACCTTCCGAGACCCCCAGATGGGTCCCAAAAACCCATCAACCTCCAAAAACCCACATCCAGCATAGACTAACAGCCCCCAAACACCTTCCACTGGTTCTTCAATGACCCCCAAGACCTCTCAAATCCCCCAGTTGGTCCCAAAAACCCATGGACCTCCAAAGACCCACCTCCTCCATAGACACCATCACCCCAAAGATCTGCCCCTGGTTCTCCAAAGACCCCTCAGACCTTCCAAGGCCTCCAGGTGGGTCCCAACACCGGTGGAACTCCACAGAAGACCACCATCCCCCCAAAGACCTGCCCTTGGTTCTCCAAAGCCCCTCCAGACCTTCTAAGACTCACAGCTGGGTCCCAAAGACCCATGGACACCCACCAGCGATCCACGGACCACCCCCAAAGACCCCACTTTGTGCTCTTTTGATGCCAAAACCAGCCCAGCAGCAACTGGGGGGGTGCGTGTGTGCGCGTGTGTCCTTGGAGGACCCCTGGTCCCACCCTTGTCCCACCTGAAGACCTCAGGGTGCCCTCAGAGGTGGTGGAAGAGGAGGTCCCAGCCCCCCCCCCCCGCCCCAGCAGCACCCACCTCTCATGACGACCAGGAAGCAGATGCAGACCAGGGCCAGGCTACCCCATAGACGACCCCCCATCTCTCCAGAGCCGGGGGGCAGCGGTGGCCGCGGTGGCGGGGGGTCAGCTTGGCTCGTGAATCCGCCACCAATCGCGGGCACGGTGGGAATGGGACACGGAGTGTCACCACGGTGGAGTGTGGTGGTGGGGGGGGACCTTTGGTCACAGTTAAGAAGTAGGAGGGACGAAACCTGAGCTGCAGGTGCCGGGAGCAAAGGGGACAAGCGACAACACCCATTTACTGTCAGGGATGTGGCCCCAAGGAGGACACGTGGTGTCATCGGGTGCCCAACACCCTCCCCAAAGCTCCAGGAGATCCTACTGGGAAAGTCCCAGCCGCCCCACAAGCCCCTGGTGGGTCTGTCCCCACCAGGTCTTGGCCGTGGTTTGTCCCCACGGTGGAAGGAGGTTGGGGACAGGGATGTGGGGTGGGGAGGTGGGACGTGGGATGGGGACGCGGGACATGGGGACGTGGGATGTGGGATGAAGATGTGGGACATGGCATGGGGACATGGGGTGGGGATGTGGGACGTGGGATGAAGATGTGGGACATGGGACGGGGACATGGGATGAAGACATGGGACATGGGATGACAGTTTGGGACGTGAGATGGGGACATTGGTGGGGGATGTGGGATGGGGACGTGGGATATGGGATGGGACATGGAATGGGGACATGGGACGTGGGGTGAAGATGTGGGACATGGGATGGGGACGTGGGACATGGGATGGGGACGTGGGGTAGGGACGTGGGATGAAGATGTGAGACATGGGATGGGGACATGGGACATAGCAGGGGGCCACAGTGGTGACACTCAATGGGGTTCTGGTGTCCCCACAATGTCCCCACGATGTCCTCGCCATCACCCCACCCTGGTGCCACCAAGCCCTTTGGAGACTCCATGGAAGGTGACACGGAGAAGGGACATCTGGGGCGTGTTTGGGGCCACGGTGGTGGCACTTATGGGGCGCCGGTGTCCCCACGGTGTCCCCACCCAGGGGACGGGTTCCTGGCGAGATGCCACCCTGGTGCCCAGAAGTAATTGAGGCCACCGGCAGGTGACATTGACCGAGGGACATGTGGGGACACTTCCTTGATGGGGGGGGGGGGGTGTCACACCCAGGGGGACAAGGGATGTGACCCCGTGGGTGACACCAGGGTCATGCGTGTGGGGTGATGGGGGGGGGGGGGGGTAAAGGGGACAAGATTGGGGGGTAGGGGGGGGGCACTGGGACACCACTGTAGGGTGACAGGGACATGGGGGGAGGGTGACAATACCATGGGGGGGTGACAATGCCATGGGGGGGGTTACACTGCCGGGGGGGGGGGGGTGGTGTGACAATGCCATGGGGTGACAGTCCATGGCGGGGTGACAACTGGTAGGGGGGGTGACAGTGCCATGGGGGGGTGTGACAATACCATGGGGGGGGGGGGGTGACACTGCTAGGGGGGGGACAATGCCATGGGGGGGGTGACAGTGCCATGGGGGGGTGACACTGCTGGGGGGGGTGACAATGCCATGGGGGGGTGACACTGGTAGGGGGGGTGACAGTGCCATGGGGGGGTGACAGTGCCATGGGGGGGGGTGACACTGTGTGGGGTGACAGTCCATGGGGGTGCTGGGGGGGTGGGGGACAGTTCGGCGGGGGGGGATTGGAGGGGGGGTCTGGGTCCTCAGGGAGGGGTGCTGCAGAGTTTGAGGGTGCTGGGGGGGGGAGGGGGGTGTCCAGTGCTTGGGGGGGGGGGGGTGTTCTGGGGGTCTGGGTGCCGAGGTGGGGGTACTGGGGGGGGCTCTGGTTTCTGGGGGGAGTCTGGGGGAGTTTTGTGGGGGGTCTGGGTGCTGGGGGGGGGGGGGTGTCTTGGTGCTGGGGGGGTGTGATCTGGGGGTCCGAGTGCTGGGGGGGCGGGGTTCTGGGAGGGGTCTGGGGGTGCTGGGGGGGTTGTCTAGTTGCTGAAGGGGATCCGGGGGGGGGGGGTCTGGGTGCTGGGGTGGGGGGTTTGGGTGCTGGGGGGGTGTTAGGGGGGGCTGGGGGGGGGGGGGGGGGCTGGATAGTGGAGGGAATCCTGGGGGGGGGGGGCTGGAGGTGGGGCTGGGTGCTGTGGGGAGGGGTCCGGGTGCTGGGGGGGGGGCAGGTCTACAATGAGACCCCCACCCGTGGGGGGGGGACAGACGCGTGCCCGGGGGGGTGCTCCACCCCCTCACACACACACACACTCCCCCCGTGACTCACACGCGTGTGTCCCCCCCCGTGCCCCCTCCCCCAGGACACGCGTGTCCGAGCGTGACGGGCCGTGTCCCACCCCCGCCGTGAATAATCCTCTTCCCACCCCCCGCCTTTATTTTTGGGGTGGAAAAGCACCGAATCGGGGTTTCGGAGGAAATTCCTCTCTTTTTACTCCTTTCCCGGCCCCCCCATTCCCCCCCCCTCCCCCGCCTTCACAATGGCCAATTTTGGGCAAAAAACCACCGGAAAAGGTGATTTGCCGGCATATTTCTGGACTTATGGGATTTTTTTAGGGGGGGGGACGGACAACTCATGGTCTGTGACCGCCCCCCCTCCGTGTCGTGCCCCCCCCCCCAGATGCCACTGAGCTCAACCTCTCTACGAGCCCCCAGAGAATCCCCAGAGGGTGGGGGATGCCCCCGGGGGGGGGGGTGGGGGGGTGGTGTCTATGGGGCGCTGAGGGGGTTCTATGGGGCAGTGAGGGGTCTATAGGGGGTCTGGGGGTCTATGGGGAGGGTCTATGGGGCACTGGGGGGGGGTCTATAGGAGTCTATGGGGGTCTATGGGGTGTATGGGGGGCTATGGGGCACTGGGGGGGTCTGGGGGGGTTCTATGGGGCACTGGGGAGCTATGGGGCACTGGGGAGATTCTGTGGGGCAGTGAGGGGTCTATAGGGGGGTCTGTGGGGCACTGGGGGGATCTGTGGGAGTCTATGGGGGGCTAGGGGCACTGGGGTGCTATGGGGCAGTGGGGGGGGTCTATGGAGGCAGTGGGGGTCTATGGGGGGGTCTGCAGGGCACTGGGGGGGTCTATGGGGTGTATGGGGGGCTATGGGGCACTTGGGGGTGTATGGGGGGCATCTATGGGGCACTGGTGGATCTATGGGGGGATCTGTGGGGCACTGGGAGGATCTATGGGGCACTGGGAGCACTGGTGGGTCTGGGGGGGTCAATGGGGCACTGGCAGGTCTGTGGGGGGGGGATCTATGGGGCACTGGGAGCACTGGTGGGTCACTGGGATGTGCCTCCCCCGCCCCCCCCCCTTTCCCCAATTCCCCTGAGGACCCAGGCGTCCGGGCACCCCTGGGGTTTCCCAACCCCCCCCACCCCACTTCCCCCCCCCCGTGACGTCACCGCTGCCACCGCGTCACCCCGCAGGAAGGGGCCCCGGTGTCACCCCAGGGACAAACTGGGGTTCGGGGGGGGGGGGGGGGGGAGCGGGAATGGATGACACCCTGCCCGGATGCCTGGGTCCCCCGAGATAGGGGACATGGGGGACACGGGGGGGGTCACTGGGGACATGGGGGGGCACAGGGGTCATGGGGACATGGGGGGGTACAGGGGTTATGGGGACACGGGGGGGTCACAGGGGACATGGGGGACAGATGGGACATGGGGGACACGGGGGAAACGGGGGGGCACAGGGGACATGGGGGGGCACAGGGGTCAGTGGGGGGACAGTGGGGACATGGGGGACACGGGGGGACACGGGGGGGCACAGGGGACATGGGGGGCACAGGGGTCATGGGGGACAGATGGGACATGGGGGACACGGGGGGGTCACTGGGGACACGGGGGGGCACAGGGGACACGGGGGGGCACAGGGGTCATGGGGACACGGGGGGGCACAGGGGACATGGGGGGACAGTGGGGACACGGGGGGGGCACAGGGGACATGGGGGGCACAGGGGTCATGGGGGGACAGTGGGGACACGGGGGGGGCACAGAGGACAGGGGGGGGCACAGGGGTTATGGGGACACCGGGGGGGTCACAGGGGACATGGGGGACACGGGGAGGGACACGGGGGACGTGGGTGGTGACGTGGGGGGGGGACACGGGTGGTGACGGGGGGACACGGGAGGAAACACCCCCCCGCCCCCCCTCCCGCCCCGCCCTTTAAAAGCCGCCGCCGGGACCGGAGGCGACGGGAGCCCGGAGCGGCGGGGACGGGACTGGGATACCGGGATACCGGGATACCGGGATACTGGGATACTGGGATACCAGGACACTCGGATACCAGGATACTGGGACGCCAGTACCGAGACTGGGACACCGGGACTGATACTGGGATTGATACTGGGACAGCAGGACCACGACCGGGACACTGGGACCGACGCCAGCGCTGATACTGGGATACTGGGACTGAGACTGGGATGGAGACCAACAGGTAAAGGGGAACTGGGGAGACCCCAAACTGGGACTGGGGTTGGGACCGGGACCAGCACCGGGACTGGGACCAGCTCTGGGACTGGGATTGAGACTGGAACAGGAACCAGGACTGGGACCAGCATCAAGACTGGGACTGGGACTGGAACCAGCACTGGGACTAGGACCAGTATCAAGACTGGGACTGGGACCAGGACCAGTACCGGGACCAGTACTGGGACTGGGATTGGGACTGGGACCGGTACCAGGACTGGGATTGGGACTGGGACCAACACCCAGACTGCGATTGAGACTGGGACTGGGACCAGCACTCGGACAGGGATTGGGACTGGGACCAGTACCAGGACTGAGATTTGGACTGGGATTGGGACTGGGACCAACACCCAGACTGGGACTGAGACTGGGACAGGGACCAGGACCATTACCGGGACCAGCACTGGGACTGGGACTGGGACTGGGACTGGGACCAGTACCAGGACTGAGATTTGGACTGGAACTGGGACCAGCACTGGGACTGGGACCAGTATCAAGACTGGGACCAGTACCAGGACCGGGACTGGGACCAGCACGGGGGTCACCATCAGTGTCCCCTCGCTGACCCCCGGCCGCCTGGCTCCTTCCAGGATGCGGGTGGCCCCAGTGGCCCTGGTGGCCCTGGCCTGGGTGGCCCTGGCGGGTGCTGGGCCACCAGTAAGAGGAGGGGTGGCCCAACTGGTGGCCGACTTCGGGCTGCGGCTCTTCCGGGAGGTGGTGGGACACCGAGGGGACACCAACGTCATCTTCGCCCCCCATGGGGCCACCGCCGTCCTGGTGGCCCTCCAACTGGCCACCGCTGGGGACAGCCGGCACCAGCTCGAGGTGGCCATGGGCTTCAGCGTCAACGGTGAGGGTCCCTGAGGTCCTTGTCCCCAGGGTGGGGTGGGTGGTGGGGTCTCCATCCCCATGGGGGACACCTTGAGGTCCTTGTCCCCATGGCAGGATGGGTGGTGGGGTCTCCATCCTCACACCTGGTCAGCCATGGGTGTCCCCAACCACATGGTGGGTGTCCCATGGATGTCCTCAACCCCACACCACATCACCCATGGGTGTAGTCACTCAGGGTCTCCCACAGGTGTCCCCAACCCCATCATGAGTGTCCCCAACTCCATGGTGGGTCTCCCATGGTGTGTCCCCAGCTCCATATCAGGTCCCCAACCCCACCACGGGTGTCCCCAAACCCACTTGAGGTCTCCATGGGTGTCCCCAACCCCATCATGAGTGTCCTCAGCCCCATGGTAGGTCTCCCATGGGTGTCCCCAGCCCCACACCAGGTCACCCATGGGTGTCCCCAACCCCATGGTGGGTCTCCCATGGGTGTCCCCAACCCCACACCAGGTCACCTATGGGTGTCCCCAACCCCATCATGAGTGTCCCCAACCCCATGGTGGGTCTCCCATGGGTGTCCCCAACCCCATCACAGGTGTCCCCAACCCCATCATGAGTGTCCCCAACCCCATGGTGGGTCTCCCATGGGTGTCCCCAACCCCGCACCAGGTCACCCATGGGTGTCCCCACTGGGAGTCACCCACGGGTGTCCCCCTCCCCACTCCGTGACTCAGTTTCCCCCCCACACCCCACAGACCCGGGGGTGGCGGCGGAGCTGCGGGTGCTGCACCGAGCGCTGAGGGGACCCGGTCACCTCTTGGCGGTGGCCGAGGGACTCTTCGTGGGACAGGGGGTGACAGTCACCCCCGGCTTCGTCCACCGCTTCCTCGGAACCCTGGGACCCCGACGTCTGGCCAGGGTGGACTTCCAACGGGGGGAGGGGGCCCGCGCCCTCCTCAACGCCTGGGTGCAGGAGAAGACACGGGGTGAGCACCCTGGGGGGGTGGAGGGTCCCCCGGGAAAGGGGGTGCCTGGACACCTGGGTCCCCTGGGAATGGGGGTGTCTGGGTCCCTTGGGAATCGGGGTGTCTGGGTCCCTTGGAAAAGGGGGTGTCTGGGTCCCCTGGGAATGGGAGGAGGTGGGGACCCGGACACCTGGGTCTCTTGGGAATGGGGGTGTCTGGGTTCCCTGGGAACGGGGGTGTCCGGATGCCTGTGTCCCTTGGGAATGGGGGTTCCCGGACCCCTGGGTTCCCTGGGAAAGGGGGTGTCTGGGTCCCTTGGGAATCGGGGTGTCTGGGTCCCTTGGAAAAGGGGGTGTCTGGATGCCTGTGTCCCTTGAGAATGGGGGTGTCTGGGTCCCCTGGGAAAAGGGGTGCCCGGATGCCTGGGTCCCCTGGGAATGGGGGTGTCTGGGTCCCCTGGGAAAAGGGGTGCCCGGATGCCTGGGTCCCCTGGGAATGGGGGTGTCTGGGTCCCTTGGGAATGGGGGTGTCCGGATGCCTGTGTCCCTTGGGAATGGGGGTTCCCGGACCCCTGGGTTCCCTGGGAAAGGGGGTGTCTGGGTCCCTTGGGAATCGGGGTGTCTGGGTCCCCTGGGAAAAGGGGGTGTCTGGGTCCCCTGGGAATGGGGGTGTCTGGGTCCCTTGGGAATCGGGGTGTCTGGGTCCCCTGGGAAAAGGGGGTGTCTGGGTCCCCTGGGAATGGGGGTGTCTGGGTCCCTTGGGAATCAGGGTGTCTGGGTCCCTTGGAAAAGGGGGTGTCCGGATGCCTGTGTCCCTTGGGAATGGGGGTTCCCGGACCCCTGGGTCCCCTGGGAATGGGGGTGCCTGGGTCCCTTGGGAATCGGGGTGTCTGGGTCCCCTGGGAATGGGGGTGTCCAGACACCTGGGTCCCCTCCCCCAACCAGGGAAGGGGACCCCAAGAACATCCGTGTGTGTGTGTGTGTGTGTGTGTGTGTGTGTGTCCCTCCAGGGCTGATCCAGGGGCTGTTGCCCCCCGGGTCGGTGGTTGCCAACACCCGGCTGGTGGTGGCCAACGCCGTCTACTTCCGGGGGGCCTGGCAGAGCCCCTTCCCCCCCGCTGCCACCCGCCCCCGCCCCTTCCACCGGGGTGACGGCACCGCGGTGACGGTCCCCATGATGGAGCGGGCGGCCAAGTTCAACTGCGGTGAGAGACCCCCCCCACCCCCCACCCCCCCGGATGCCTGGGGGGGGTGTGTGTGTGTGTGTGTGTGTCCGAGTCACCCCGCGTCACCCTGTGTCCCACCCGTGTCACCCTGGGTCCCCCCAGGTCACCCCGTGTCCCCTCACGTCACCCTATTTCGACCCCCTCCCACCCCATCTCCTGGGCGCCTGGGTCCCCCCCCCGGGTCACCCCGTGTCATTCTGTGTCCCCCCCATGTCACCCTGTTCCCCTCCCCCCCCCAGGTCACCCCGTGTCCCCCTGTGTCCCCCCCATGTCACCCTGTTCTCCCCCCCCCCAGGTCACCCCAGGTCACCCTGTATACCCCCCATGTCCCCCCGTGTCCCCCCCATGTCACCCTGGGTCACCTTGGGTCCCCCCCATGTCCCCCCCCCGTGTCACCCTGGGTCGCCCCCGTGTCACCCTGTGCCCCCCCCAGGTCACCCAGGGTACCCCCCATGTCCCCCCGTGTCCCCCTGTGTCCCCCCCATGTCACCCTGGGCCTCCCCGTGTCACCCCCTGCCACCCCCTCCCCATCTCCCAGACACCTGGGTCCCCTCTGACACCCCCCCCCCGCCGTGTCACCCTGGGTCCCCCCCCCCAATGAATCACCCCAGGTCCCCCTGTGCCCCCCCAGGTTACCCTGAGTCTTCCCCCCCCGTGTCACCCCGTTTCCCCCCTGTGTCCCCCCGTGTCACCCCCTATCCCCGTCCCCCCCCCCCCACCTCCTGGACCCCTGGGTCCCCTCTGACCCCCCCCGCTCCCCCGTGTCACCCCCAGGGGAGTTCGAGACCCCCGAGGGTGTCCCCTACGTGGTGGTGGAGGTCCCCTACAGCGGGGGGGAGGTGGCCATGCTGCTGGCGGCCCCCTTCTGGCGGGGGGTCCCCATCGCCACCCTCAGCCGCCTCCTGGACCCCCAACTTGTCACCGCCTGGGTCACCCACATGAGCCCTGCCCCCCGCCTCCTCGTCCTGCCCCGGTGAGACCCCCGGGGGGCGGGGGCGGGGGGGAGGGGTGTGATGGGGGGGTCCCCCCCGATGCCTGGGTCCCCTGGAGATATGGGGGGGGTCCCCCCGATGTCTGGGTCCCCTGGGGATGGGGGTGGGGGTCCCCTGGATGCCTCAGTCCCTTGGAGATATGGGGGGGGTCCCCCCGATGTCTGGGTCCCCTGGGGGCTGGGAGGGATGATGGGGGGGACCCCCAGACACCTGGGTCCCCTGGGGATATTGGGGGGGTCCCCTGGATGCCTCAGTCCCTTGGGGATATTGGGGGGGTCCCCCCGATGTCTGGGTCCCCTGGGTGCTGGGGGGGGTGATGGGGGGGACCCCTAGATGTTTGGATCCCCTGGAGATATGGGGGGGGTCCCCCCGATGTCTGGGTCCCCTGGGGATGGGGGTGGGGGTCCCCTGGATGCCTGAGTCCCTTGAGGATATTGGGGGGGTCCCCCCGATGTCTGGGTCCCCTGGGGATGGGGGTGGGGGTCCCCCCGATGTCTGGGTCCCCTGGGGATATTGGGGGGGTCTCCTGGATGCCTGAGTCCCTTGGGGATATTGGGGGGGTCCCCCCGATGTCTGGGTCCCCTGGGTGCTGGGGGGGGTGATGGGGGGGACCCCCGGACGCCTGGGTCCCCTGGGGATGTGGGTGACCCCCAGATCCCTGGATCCTTGGGTAGGGGGGTTCCCTGGACTCCTGGGTCCTTGCGTGACCCCCCCTTCCCCCCCGCCCCCCCCCCCCCCAGCTTCTCCCTGGAGAGCACCTGGGACCTCCGAGCCCCCCTCAAATCCTTGGGGGTCCGCGCCCTCTTTGACCCCGAGGCCGCCGACTTCACCCCACTCTCAGGTAAAAGGGGGGGTGGGTGGGGGTGTCCCCTAAAAGTGGGTGCTGGGGAAGGAGGGGGGGGACCCCCAGGCATCCTGGGGGCACCCCTAAACCTCTGAGCCCTCCTCCCCTCCCCCCCCCCCCCCCAAGCAGCCGAGGACCCCCTTTTCCTGGGCCAAGCCCTGCAGAAGGTGAGGATGGAGGTGACAGAGAACGGCACCGAGGCGGCATCGGGGACCGGTGAGTGACATCGGGAACGGGGGCACCCCGATACATGGGTTCCTTGGGAATTGGGGGTTCCCGGATGCCTTGGCCCCCCCCATGTCACCCGGGGTCGCTTGGAAAAGAGGGTGCTCGGAAGCCTGGGTCCCCTTGGAAAAGGGGGTGCCCGGGTCCCCTGGGAATTGGGGTGTCTGGGTCCCTTGGAAAAGGGGGTGCCCAGATACCTGGGTTCCCTGGGAATTGGGGTGTCCGGGTCCCCTTGGAAAAGGGGGTGTCTGGGTGCCTAGGTTCCCCTGGGAATTGGGGGTGTCTGGGTCCCTTGGAAAAGGGGGTGTCTGGGAATTGGGGTGTCTGTGTCCGCTTGGAAAAGGGGGTGCCTGGGTTCTCCTGGGAATTGGGGAGCCTGGATACCTGGGTCCCTTGGAAAAGGGGGTGCTCAGACGCCCGGGTCCCCTCATGTCACCCTGGGTCCCCTGGGAATGAGGGTGTCTGGGTCCCCTGGAAAAGGGGGTGCCTGGGTCCCCTGGGAACTGGGGTGCTGAGGGGGGGTCCTCACTGCTCCCCACCCCCCGCAGCCGCCATCGTCTACTCCCGCATGGCCCCCCTGGAAATCCTCCTGGATCGACCCTTCCTCTTCCTCCTGCGCCACAAACCCACCGGTATGGGGCTGGGGGGAGGGGGGGTGGTACTTGGGGGGCTGGGGTTGGGGGGCCGGGGGGGGGGGGGGCATGAACCTCCATGGGTGGGCATCTGGCACCCATAGCGGGGGTCTGGGACCCATGGGTGGGGGTCTGGGGAAGATTGATGCCTCCTGGGTGCAGGTTCGGTGGGGGTCTGGGACCCATAGATGCGGGTTTTGGGGGTGGTCTGTGCCCCATGGATTTGGGTTGGGGGCCTTTATGCCCCATGGATGTGGGTTTAGGGGTGTCCGTGACCCACGGACATGGGTCTTGGGGGGGGGGGTCTCTGCCCCATCAGTGTGGGTCTTGGGGGGTCTGTGCCCCATGGATATGGGTTTGGGGGTGTCCATGACCCATGTATTTGACTTTTAAGGAGATCTGTGCCCCATAGATTTGGGCTTGGGGGTCTGTGCCCCACAGATGTTGGTTTAAGGCTGACTGTGCCCCATGGATGTGGGTCTTGGGAGTCTGTGCCCCACAGATGTTGGGTTGGGGGGGGGGGTGTCTGTGCCCCATAGATGTGGGTCCTGGGGGCCTCCCTGACCCCTCTCTTCCCCCCACAGGCACCATCCTCTTCGTGGGACAAGTGACGGAGCCCTGAGCGCCCCACGGCGGGGTCGGCCCCACGGCGGAGGGGGGTCATGTGGGGCTGGGGAGAGCTGTAATTTATTGGAGAGAGTAATATATTTGAGGGGGGGTTGGGGGTCAACCCCCCCACGAGCTGGTGATGACGTCATCAATCGCATCACGGGGTTGGGGGTCAGCCTCCGTGTCCCGTTCGCCCCCAAAATCTGCCCCCACGACCCCAAATTATCCTCGTTTCACCCCAAAATCTGCCCCCACGGCCCCAAATTATCCTCGTTTCACCCCAAAATCTGCCCCCACGGACCAAAACTGCCCCATTTCACCCAAAATCTGCCCCCCCCATCATCACCATGGCAACAGAGCCGGGGGGGGGGGGGGGGGGGGCTCGTCTGTCTCCATGGAAACCCACCGTCTCCATGGCAACGCCCCCCTCCCCATCGGTTGTCCCGTCGCTATGGAGACGGGAGGCCCGCCCCCCCCCGCCCCCTCCGCGTTGCCACGGCGACAGGACCCGCCCCCTCGGTCGCCATGGAGACGAAACACCCCCCACTCCCCCCATGTTTCCACGGAACGCACAGCCCCCGTTGCCATGGAAACACAACACACACACAAACACCCCCCCCCCCGTTGCTAGGGAGTCTCGCCGCTCCCCCGTTGCCCGGGTAACAGCCCCGCCCCTCCCTTCTCCGGAAGCTCCTCCCACCGTTGCCCTGGCGACAAGACCCCTCCCCTCCCCGAAGCTCCTCCCACCGTTGCCCCGGCGACAGCTCCTCCCACCGTTACCCCGGCGACCAGGCCCCGCCCCTCCCCGAAGCTCCTCCCACCGTCGTCCCGCTGAAAGCACCTCCCACCGTTGTCCCGGCGACCAGGCCCCGCCCCTCCCGGAAGCACCTCCCACCGTTGCCCCGACGACCAGGCCCCGCCCCTCCCGGAAGCACCTCCCACCGTTGTCCCGGCGACCAGGCCCCGCCCCTCCCGGAAGCACCTCCCACCGTTGCCCCGGCGACCAGGCCCCGCCCCTCCCGGAAGCGGCGGCGCCTGCGCGGTGAGGCCGGGCCTGGCGGGAGGCGGAGAACGGCCCAGCCCGACCCCCACCGGCCCCGGGACCGGCCCCCTCCCGGTCCCCCCGGTGTCCCCCCCCCGGTGTCCCCCAGGTCCCCGGCACCGGGACCCGGCGCTATGGTGAGCGGGGAGCGGGAAAAAGCCGGGGGGGGGAGAACCGAGTTGGGGGGGGGGGGGGAAGTCACGTGAGGACGGGGGTGGGGTGGGGGAAGGAGGGGGGGGGGAGGGGGGATCTATCCGGCCCCTGACCTCTGACCTTTGACCCTGGTGCTGTGTCCTCAACTGTGTGTGTCCCCCCCCCAGCCCCACGGTGACCCCCCCAGTGTCCCCCCCCCAGCCCCACAGGGACCCCCCCCCCCCATGGCCTGTCCGCCTCCTGCCCCCCCCGCCCCCCCGCCCTGTCCCCCAGCCCCACAGGGACCCCCCCAGTGTCCCCTCCCCAGCCCCACAGGGACCCCCCCAGTGTCCCCCCATGGCCTGTCCCCCTCCTGCGCCCCCCGTGCCCCCCCCCGGCCCCCCCCACTCTGTCCCCCTCCCGCCCCCCCGTTCCCTCTCCCCCAGCCCCACAGTGACCCCCCCACAGCCCCCCATTCCCCGTCCCCATCCTGCCCCACGTCCCTCCGTGCTGTCCCCCAGCCCCACCACGACCCCCCCCATGTCCCCCCATGCCCTGTCCCCCCTCCCGTCCCCCCCGTTCCCTCTCCCCCAGCCCCACAGTGACCCCCCCCCACGCCCTGTGCCCCTCCTGCCCCATGTCACCCCCTGCCCTCTCCCCACACCCCACGCTGACCCACCCCACATCCCTCCGTGTTGTCCCCAAACCCCACCACGACCCCCCCCATGTCCCCCCATGCCCTGTCCCCCCTCCTGTCCCCCCCGTTCCCTCTCCCCCAGCCCCACAGTGACCCCCCCCCACGCCCTGTGCCCCTCCTGCCCCATGTCACCCCCTGCCCTCTCCCCACACTGACCCACCCCACATCCTTCCATGTTGTCCCCAAACCCCACCACGACCCCCCCCATGTCCCCCCATGCCCTGTCCCCCCCGTTCCCTCTCCCTCAGCCCCACAGTGACCCCCCCACAGCCCCCCATTCCCCATCCCCATCCTGCCCCATGTCCCTCCGTGTTGTCCCCAAACGCCCCCACGACCCCCCCCCATGTCCCCCCATGCCCTGTCCCCCCCGTTCCCTCTCCCCCAGCCCCACAGTGACCCCCCCCGGTCCCTGTCCCCCCTCCTGCCCCATGTCACCCCCTGCCCTCTCCCCACACTGACCCACCCCACATCCCTCCGTGTTGTCCCCAAACCCCACCACGACGCCTCCACGTCCGTGTCCCCCCCGCCACGCCCCGTCCCCCTCTTGCCCCACCCCGTGTCCCCCCCCTCCCCCCCAGCTGACCTTCTCCCCCCCGCCCCCTCCCCAGATGCGGTTCATGCTGCTCTTCAGCCGCCAAGGCAAACTGCGCCTCCAGAAGTGGTACCTGGCCACCGCCGACAAGGACAAGAAGAAGATGGTGAGGGAGCTCATGCAGGTGGTCCTGGCCCGCAAACCCAAGATGTGCAGCTTCCTGGAGTGGAGGGACCTCAAGGTCGTCTACAAGAGGTGACGCTCCTGTCCCCACCCCTCCTACACCTTCCTTTCACCTCCCCAGGGCCACCCCGCTCAGGGTGGGACGGCGGTTGTTGGGTCAACGTGGTCAAGCCAACGTTGTAGGGTCTTGGCCGACCTGAGGTTGGTCACCCCAAACCACCCTTGGGCAATTGAATGGGTTCTAGGGCCACCAAAGCCACCCAGGGCCACCAAGGCCACCCCACTTCCAACTTGAGGTCACCCCAGAGCCACCTTGGGGCAATGTTATGGGTTCTAGGGCCACCAAGGCCACCCCCACTTCCAACTTGAGGTCACCCCAAAGCCACCTTGGGGCAATGCTATGGGTTCTAGGGCCACCAAGGCCACCCCAGGCCATCCTAATGTCACCCCAGAGCCACCTTGGGGCAATGCTATGGGTTCTAGGGTCACCAAGGCCACCCTAGGCCATCCTAATGTCACCCCAAAGCCACCTTGGGGCAATGCTATGGGTTCTAGGGCCATCAAGACCACCCCACGGCCAACCTGAGGTCAACCCAAAGCCACCTTGGGGCAATGCTATGGGTTCTAGGGCCACCAAGCCACCCCAGCAGGACCTTGGGCCGTCCCAAGGTCCATACCATGGGCGTGGGGCCACCAGGGGCCACCAAGGCCACCCCAGGGCCATGCTGTGGGGGCTTGGCCAACCCGAGGTCACCAAAAGCCACCTTGAGGCAATGCTATGGGTTCTAGGGCCACCAAGGCCACCGCAGGTCCATGCTGGGGGGACTTGGCCATCTTGAGGTCCCCCCAAAGCCACCTTGGGGCAGTTGCTATGGCCACACCACATCACGATTGGGAGCTTCTTGACATGTCCTCAGACCACGCCACTTCTGGGGGCTTTTCGATGTCCCCCGATGGGTTTTGGGGTGCGTGTCCTCCTCCTGCCCCCCTGTTTCGTCATTGTCCCCTCCCTCCCCCAGGTACGCCAGCCTCTACTTCTGCTGCGCCATCGAAGGGGCAGGACAACGAGCTCATCACGTTGGAGCTGATCCATCGCTACGTCGAGCTCCTCGACAAGTATTTTGGGCAGCGTGAGTAGTCACCAAAGGTCTTGGGGACAACTTGGGGCCACCCCAAGGCCACCAGGGCCACCCCATGGCCACAAAGACCACCCCAGGGCCATGCTGTGGGGGCTTGACCATCTGAAGGTCACCCCAAAGCCACCTTGGGGCAATGTTGTAGGGTCTTGGCCAACCAGAGGTCAACCCAAAGCCACCTTGGGACAAAGCTAGGGGCGCTTGGGCCACCCCAGGGCCACCAAGGCCACCCCAGCAGGACCTTGGGCCACCCTAAGGTCCACACCGTGGCCATGGGACCACCAGGGACCACCAAGACCACCCCATGGCCATGCTGTGGGGGCTTGGCCAACCTGAGGTCACTCCAAAGCCACCTTGGGGCAATGCTATGAGTTCTAGGGCCACCAAGGCCACCCCAGCATGACCTTGGGCCACGCCAAAGTCCGTACCATGGCCATGGGGCCGCCCCAAAGTCCCTACCAGGTCCCTAACAGGGTCACAAGCCGCCCCCAGCCCCATACCATGGTTATGGGTCCTCCCCCCAGCCCCACACCACGTTTATGCCCCCCCCCAACTCCGCGCCGTGGGCACGGGGCCACCAAAAGCCACCTCTTAATCCACCTTCATCCTATTAACTCCATCCCCTTAATCCCCCCCCCCAGGAGGATTAAACGCTAACGAGGATAATCGAGCTTAGCCGCTAACGAGGCGGGGGGAGGGGGTAGTCGAGGGGCATCCCATGGATTTTCTTCCCCTTCCCCGCCCCACACTTGTAGGTCTGCGAGCTGGACATCATCTTCAACTTCGAGAAGGCCTATTTCATCCTGGATGAGTTCGTGATGGGGGGGGGAGATCCAGGACACCTCCAAGAAGAGCGTCCTGAAGGCCATCGAGCAGGCGGACCTGCTGCAGGAGGTGAGGGACCCCCCCTCCCCACCCCCAGAGACCCCTATGGACCCCTATAGACCTATCGACCCCCCCCATAGGGTCTTGGTACCCCCTCCCCCCCAAAATCTCCTATGGACCCGTGACACCCCCAATGCGAGGTCTTCAACTGGGCCAAACAGCCCCAAAAGTCCCCTAGAGACCCCCCCCATAGGGTCGTGATGCCCCCCTATAGACCCTTATGGGCCCCTATAGACCTGTAGAACCCCCCCCCCCCCATAGGGTCTTGGTACCCCCCAAAATCCCCTATGGACCCCCTGGTACCCGCAATGGGGTCAAAGACCTCCCGAGGTCCCCTGTGGACCCCTAATAGCCCCCCCCATAGGGTCATGGTGCCCTCCAAATCACGTATGGACCCCTATAGCCCTATAGACCACCCCCCCATAGGGTCCCGGTACCCCCCAAAGTCCTCTATGGAGCCCTATAGACCCCCCCCATAGGGTCTTGGTACCCCCCAAAGTCCTCTATGGAGCCCTATAGACCCCCCCATAGGGTCTTGGTACCCCCCAAAGTCCTCTATGGAGCCCTATAGACCCCCCCCCATAGGGTCTTGGTACCACCCCAAAGTCCCCTATGGACCCCCTGATACCCCCAATGGGGTCAAAGACCTCCCAAGGTCCCCTATGGACCCCTATAGACACAACCGCCCCCCCATAGGGGTCATGGTGCCCCCCCAAAGTCCCCTATGGACCCCCTGATACCCCCAAGGGGGTCAAAGACCTCCCAGGGTCCCCTGTGGACCCCCCCGTAGGATCATGGTACCCCCCTAAAGTCCCTTATGGACCCCTATAGACACCCCCCCCTCCCCATAGGGTCATGGTGCCCCCCCCAAGTCACCTACAGACCCCCGATACCCCTATAGAGTCCCCCCGTCCCCCCCCCCGCCAAGCTCCCCCCCTTCCCCCCAACTCCCCTAAACCTCCCACCCCCCCCAATGTCACACACCCCCCCCTTCACCCCCCAAAAAAGACCCTCCTGCCCCCCCATCAACTTTCAGCCCCCCCCAAATTATGACTCAGCCCCCCGCAAAAAGTGTCACACAGCCCCCCCCAAATTGATGCACCCCCCTCCTCCCAATTTAGACAGAGCCCCCCCAAATTGTCACACAGCCCCCCCCAAATTGTGATGCAGCCCCCCCCCCCCAAAGTGTCACACAGTCCCCCCAAATGACACAGCCCCCCCCCGAATTTGGACAGAGCCCCCCCAAAGTGACTCAGCCCCCCCCAAATTGTGACTCAGCCCCCGCAAAGTGAAGCAGCCCCCCCCCAAATTGTCACACAGCCCCCCCCCAAATTTGGACAGAGCCCCCCCCAAAGTGACACAGCCCCCCCAAATTGTGACGCAGTCCCCGCAAAGTGACTCAGCCCCCCCAAAGTGAAGCACCCCCCCCCCCAGATTATCACACAGGCCCCCCCAAAGTGAAGCAGCCCCCCCCAAATTTGGACAGAGCCCCCCCCAAGTGACTCAGCCCCCCCAAATTGTGACTCAGCCCCCCCAAAGTGAAGCAGCCCCTCCCCCAAATTATCACACAGCCCCCCCAAATGACACAGCCCCCCCGCAAATTTGGACAGACACCCCCCCCCCCCCAAATTGTCACACAAACCCCCCCAAAGCCCCCTCCCCCCCCCTCCCCCCCCCCCCCCCAATTTGTTCTGCAGCAGCTCTGGAGGGTGAGGTGGGGGGGGTGGGGGCGGGGGGGGCCACGGGGGGGGGGGCGAGGTGGGGGGGCCACTGCGGGCGGCTGGTGGCTGGTGCAGGGAAATGAGTCACCGGCTCCGCAGTGGCGTGTGTGTGTGTGTCCCCCCCCCGCGGGTGGCACGTGGGGCACCAGTGTCGCCCCCCCCCCACTCCCCCCCCCCTGCGGCACCGATGTCACACTCCCCCCCCCCACTTTCTGTCCCCCCCACCCCTATGGGGGGCTCTCTCCTTTGTAACCCCCCCCCCCCCCCAGGAAACTCCCCCCTTATATTTTTGGGGGGGTCTCTCCTCTGTGCCACCCCCAGGAGTCCCCCCCACCTATATTTTTTTTTGGGGGGGAGGTGTTCCCCTCTGTGCCCCCCCCCCCCAGGAGACCCCATGTGTGTTTTTGGGGGGGGGGGTGTCCCCTCTGTGCCCCCCCCCAGGAGACCCCCATGTGTGTTTTTGGGGGTGTGTGTGTGTGTGTCTCTCTTTTGTGCCCCCCCCGAGGAGACCCTCCTGTGTGTTTTTTTGGGGGGGGGGAAGTCTCTGCTCTGTGGCCCCCCACCCAGGAGATCTCCCTCTATATTTTGGGGGGGGGGGTCTCCCCTTTGTGCCCCCCCCCCCCAAAGACACCCCTGTATTTTTTGGGAGGGGGGGGGTGTCTCCCTTCTGTGCCTCCCCCCAACCCCTGACCCCTCTTTGTCCCCCCCCCCCAGGAGGACGAGTCCCCCCGCAGTGTCCTGGAGGAGATGGGGCTGGCATAGCACACCCCCCCCCCAAAAAAAATATGGGGGGGGGGGGCACCCCAAATTAAGGGCCCCCCCTCCCCCCACGCAGCCACACGGGACCAATCGCACCCTGGAGACGACGACGGGGAGGGGGGGCCCTCCGTGGCCCCCCCAAACTGTAAATATATATATATACATATAAAGGGGGGGGGGGGCTCTGGAAAGGGTTGGGGGGGGCCTATTTTTTGGAGGTGGGGGGCAACCTGGGCCCCCTCCTGGGGTGCTGGACGAGGGGGGGGGGAGGGGGGCACAGGGTTTGTGTGTCCTGCCTTTTTTCTGGCCCCCCCCTCCCCCCCCAAAATCAAGGGACCAGCCCCCCCCCCCCCCCCCCCCACTTTGGAATAAAGCCTGCGGAGACTGAGCCTGTGCTTGATGCTTTGGGGGGGGGGGGGGCAATTTAAACTGGGGGTGTGTGTGGGTATTTACCCCTGGGGGGGGCATTTTACCCCTTGGGGGGGTCATTTTACAACTCGGGAGTGGGGGGGGGGGATAATTTACCCTTTAGGGGGATATTTTACCCCCGGGGGGGCGTAATTTACCCCTTGGGGGTGATTTACACCTTGGAGGGGGGCACTGTAACCCGGGGGGGGGGGGGGCATTTTGCTGCTTGGGGGGGGGGAATTTACCCCCTGGAGGGGGAAATTTACACCCGGGGGGGGGCGCATTTCACCACTTCAGGGGGGTGTATTCACCCCTTGGGGGGGGAATTTAGAGCCGGGGGGGCATTTTACCCCTTCATGGGGGCATTTTACCCCGAGGGGGGAGCATTTTACCCCCTTAGGGGGTACATTTAGCCTCGGGACGGGCAGTTTAATCCTGAAGGGGGGGGGGGGGGGGGATTTACCCCCCGGGGGGGGGGCAGTTTACCCCTGGGGGGGTTGTAATTGGAGGGGGGGGGGTCCAGGGGGGCCCCCCCAATAATGAGAGTAACTCGTACTAAAATAGTCGCTTTTATTCGTTAGCAAAATTAGTGATTGGGGGGTTATTTACACCCACCCCCCCCCCGAGAGGGGGGGGGACACGGCAGCGGAGGATGGGGGGGCGGGGGCGGAAAGGAGGACTGGGAGGGACTGGGAGGGACTGGGAGGTGGGGGGGGGGGGTTGGTGGGGAGGGACTGGGGGGGGGGAAGATGGGACTGGGGGAACTGGGGGGGCTTAGGCTGGAATGGGGGGAACTGGGGGGGAACTGGAGTGGGAACTGGGGGAACTGGGAGGGAACTGGGGGGACTGGGAGAACTGGGGGGGAACTGGGTGGGCTCTGGGGCTGGGACTGGAAGAACTGGAGGAACTGGGAGGGAACTGGGGGACTGGAGCTGGGACTGGGAAGGAACCGGGGAACTGGGAGGGACCTGGGTGGGCTCTGGGGTTGGGACTGGAAGAACTGGAGGAACTGGGAGGGAACTGGGGGACCGGAGGGGACTCTGCAATAGGAACTGGGAGAACTGGGAGGACCAAACTGGTGGCCCCAGGACGGGGAGGGGAACATCCGAGCAGGCGGGATGGGGTGGGGGGAGGGTGGGGGGACACACTGCAGGGGAGGGGGGGGGTGCCCCCCCCCCATCACGGGTACCCCCGGGGGGGCCCCCCCAAAACCCTCTCCAGATACTTCTGCAGCTCCCGATCCCTTAACGGGGGAGGGGGGCGACGGGGGAGGGGCAGGAAAGTCCGACCCGAAAACCTCTGGGAAACTGGGAAAGGTTTTTGGGGAATTTGGGGCTGGGGGGGTCGGATGAGGCGGGGGGGGGCCCCCACGGTGGCCTCCATCTTTCTTTTCTGCTCCACGTCGTGGATGATGTCCACCACGTCGTCAGCTGGCAAGTGGAGCTTACTGGAAAGCTCGATCAACTGGTCGATGGTACTGGGATCCAGGTCGTCCACCTCGGCCGGATCCTGGGGAGGAACCTCCTCGGAACCTTCCGGAATCTCGTTGTCACCCGGTGACATCTGGTTGCCCCTCGGAAGGATCTCGTTGCCCCTTGGAAGCATCTCGTTGCCTCTTGGTAGAACCTTGTTACCTCTTGGAAGGATCTCGTTGCCCTGTGGAAGGATCTCGTTGCCCCGTGGAAGGATCTCGTTGCCCCGTGGAAGGATCTCATTGTCTTCTAAGCCCCCGTTGCCTTCAAAACCCTCGTTGTCTTCAAAGCCGTCGTTGACCTTGAAGCCCCTGTTGACCTTGAAGCCCCCATTGTCTTCAAACCCCCCGTTGACCTTGAAGCCATCGTTGACCTTCAAGCCCTTGTTGACCTTCAAAGCCCGGTTGCCTCCAAAGACCCCGTTGACCTTCAAAGCCCTGGTGTCCTCCAAGCCCTCGTTGCCTCCAAAGCCATCGTTGACCTTGAAGCCCCTGTTGACCTTGAAGCCATCGTTGACCTTGAAGGCATTGTTGACTTTGAAGCCATCGTTGACCTTCAAGCCCCCGTTGACCTTCAACCCCCCGGTCTCCTCCAAGCCTTCATCTCCTCCGAACCCCTCATCGCCCTCCAACGCGTCGCCCTCCATCCCGTCTCCATCCAACCCTCCGGTGACCTCCAACCCGTCCTCCACGTCCGATGGGATCCCGTCACCCTCCTCTCCCTCTTCTCCTTCCTCCTCCTCCTCCTCCTCCTCTTCCGATCGTTTATCCTCGGCGACGGCCGCCCCGGGACCGCGGAGGAGATAACGGAGGAGAAGATCGGAAGCCAAATCGGCCAAACGTTCTTCTTCGGCGGCCGCTTTGCGGGCGGCCACCGCTTGCCGCCGGCTCTCGGCCAACTCTTGGTAGCGCCGTTCCAAGAGCCGATGTTCTAGGCTCTGCTGTTGCCGAAGTTGCCGGGAACTGGGCCAACCCCCCCGTTCCCGAGCCCGTTCCCGATCCCGTTCCCGATCCCTTTTGGCTTCGGCTCGAAGACGCCCCAGTTCTTCCAGTTCCTTCAAGACCTCGTTGTGGGTTCCCCCCGAAGAGGCGACGGAACGTTTGGTCAAGGTCAATTTGGGGGGGGGGGGCGGCGGAGGAAGGGGTGGGGGTGCTGCCCGGGGGGGGTGGCGGGAAGGGACTGGCGCCTCCCCCCGTTCCTTTGGGGGGGTCGCTGGGGGGGTCGCGGGGCGGCCGTTTGGGGGCGGCTTTGGACCAAGAGGCTGATGGAGAGGAGGAGGGCGGCGCTGCGGAGGGGGCGCGGGGGGGGCGCCATGGTGGCCTGTTGGGGGGGGACACACACACACACACGCAATGGGGACATTGGGGGACACTCTTCCTTCCCCCCCCCCCCAACATCCCCATGCCCCCCCCCCAAGTCCCCATTGTCCCCCAGGGACCCCCGCTTCCATGTCCCCCCCATGTCCCCACTGTCCCCCAGGGACCCCCATGTCCCTCATGTGTCTCCCCCATTCCATGCCCCCCCCCCCGATGTCCCCCAGGGACCCCCCCCCATGTCCCCAATGTCCCCTCCCATGTCCCCAGTGTCCCCCCAGGGACCCCCATGTCCCCCCATCCGTGTCCCCCCCATGTCCCTTCCCATGTCCCCCAGGGACCCCCCCCAGTGTCCCCCCCCCGCCGTGTCCCCCCGGGACCCCCTGTCCATGTTTCACCCCCCCCCTCCATGTCCCCATTGCCCCCCCAGGACCCTCATGTCCCCCCACATGTCCCCCCATGTCCCCCCCATATCCCCCCTACATTTCCCAAATGTCCCCCCCCCCTTGTCCCCCCGAGACCTCCCTAAGCCCCCATGTCCCCCAGGGACCCCCTGCCCATGTCTCTCCCCCCCCCCGTTCCCCCCCCCCCCCATCCCAATGTCTCCCCGGGAACCCCGTGTCCCTCATGTCCCCCCCTCCATGTCCCCAGTGTGTCCCCCCCGGACCCCAGTGTCCCCCTCCAGGGACCCCCATGTCCCCCATTTCCCTCCTCCGTACCCCTAATGTCCCCCCCCATGTCCCCTCCCCGATGTCCTCAATGTCCCTTGGGACCCCCATGTCCCCCCCCATGTCCCTCATGTGTCCCCCCCTCCCCATGTCCCAAACATCTCCCCAGGGACAACCGCCCCCCCCCAAGCCCCCCCCCCCGGTGCCGTTTGATGCAGCAATGGGGGGGGGGCTGCGTGTGCAAGGCACGTACACGCGTCGCACACGCACCACGGAGCAAAGTGGG